>NC_134586.1:108726113-109026113 GCF_037038515.1 Microtus pennsylvanicus | reverse complement strand
TTAATTTTTAATTTTTTTTGAATTTGTGATTTTTAAGGAACCAATGAGAAGTTGACAAAGAATGGAAAATCTTAGAAATTAGTTGAGTTGTGAAGACAATGAAAACTACAATGAATAGGCAACATTACTCATGAATGTAAATCGCAAATAAATATGAGGCCCTCACAGCACATGTTCAACATACGCTATGTTGTTGTATGATAAAAATATAATACAGAAAGAAAACATGCTATTTAAACAAGTAAAGGAATGAAAATTAAATCATTTTCATTTGCAAGCCAGTGTTCAAACACAGGACTTGGCTGTAAACTACATTAAGAACACTCCAGTCTCAATAGAAAGAAATTCTGCAGTTTAATTTACGAGTGAACCGAGGAAGCAATTCCACAAGCAGAATATATGGAAAGCAAATAAATGTAAAAGAAATTCAAACCAACAAGAAAATATAAGTTAAATAAAACATCGGAATGATAAAATTAAATTAAAACAGAAAATAGCAAGTGTTGGCAAAGGTATGAGATGGCAGAACTTCTTGCTGTGATACAGACACTCTAGAAAGCGGTGTAAAATATCCTGAAAAATGAAACATGCACTCTCCATCTGCCCCAGCAGTCTCACTCTTAGATGTTTACCCAAATGAAAGTGTCCAAAGCTTCTTATATGAGTGTTTAGAGCTGTTGCATTCAGAATTACACTCAATTACTGTAAACTCTATACACAAATATTCCTTACCAGGTACACAATAAGCAAATTGCAGCATGTCCCTGCAACAGAATAATACTGAGCAATGAATTGCTCATACATGCACGATTTATGACTATTAAGCCTTAAATAATAACATATGGCATGGTGGCATTTATGTGGATAATGACAAAATGCCAAACTGTAGTGGAGTTGATAGCTCAGTGGCTTCCTCTGGTTAAGGGGTGCAAGAAGTGTATCTACAGAGCGAGTAGGAGGGGGTTGTGGGAGTTTTGTTTTGTTTTCATGATGGGTGCTGGCAAAAGTTTCTTCTTTATTGTGGTTGATTATATAAATTTTCTCATTTGTTGACTGTCATAGAACCCACGGTATCTTCCTAAAAAGATGTCAGTTCCAATGTATATTAATTTTTAAAGACAAATCTAAAGAAAAGGTACAAATATAAAAAGGTAGCCAATGTGTTTTCTACAAGAAAAATCTAGAGTAAAAGAGGAGATAGTATGGCACATGTGAACATCTATGCTGGCCTGAAAATTTCAGGCGAGGGAAATTAAAAGTCCACTCACAGTTTCCTATGTAGTTCTGCATCACTGTGCTTTAGTAATAAAGGGGGAAATTACAGTTGAAAGAGTTTGGCATTTATTTGAATGAATTTTTACCATTAGTTCTAATGGCGACTTTCATATCATCTGATAGGTAAAGTAAATTCTAATAGATTATTCTTAGTCTGTGACTTAAAATGCAAATGTTGTCAGTAATAATGTTAATTGACACACCCGCAGATGACATTTGCTTTGAGAATATTAAAGTTCTCTGAGGAAATGAGGGCATAAATATTCAAAATTAAACTTTGACGTAATTAATTGCATTAATCCTAAATGAATAAAGCTCTAAATATGTAAACTGCAAAATGTTAGAAAAATCAACATAATTGCATTAGTTTATGCTGCCCAGATGTAAATACTGTCTGGAAGAAGATAGAGTCAGATGTTAGAGAGTGTGTGTCCAGTGTCTACCAGAATCAGGTGTGGCTCATGAGGTTAGGTCCTGGCTCTGTTCTCATCAGCAATACTGTTTAAAGCAAGAAAATAAAGGCTGTAGACTTTATGGACAAGACGAGCAAGTTCAACCACATCCCCAGATCTCTCTACATTGAATCATCAAAATGGAGAAGGGGGAACTCATCACCTCTCTAAATGAAAACATTCTGCTATCTGAATTTTACACATAGAAAACTTTAAAGCCCTTCTTGCGTTTGTCAAAGATGAAAACGTATTTTAAGTCACTGCAAACCTCAAATGAAATTATCAAGTCTCGTTTGGAAAATGAATAAGAAAAACAGGTACATTGTTGTCTTTCTTTGTTCAATTATGGTTCTGTATTTATTTTACTTTCATAATTTTTGGCAGTCCTGATGTAACTTACAAAGATCCTTTAGATTTCTCTATTTTTGATATATTAGGAATATTTAGCCAAACAAACAAAACAATTCAACAACAACAACAACAACAGACAGTGATATCCACCAAATGGTTTATGTTTGTGTAAAATAAAAATAAATTAAAAAAGAGCTGAAATCAGTACCCTGGTACAATATTTCAAAGTAATTATCCTGAGCAAGTGGTGATGTAAACCTCAGAGATACTCAAGCTCATCGCTCAGTCTCATTGACGCTGGACCTGTGTAAGGGATGCTCCATTGTTACGTGTCACCTTCCAGAGAACAGAAAAACATCTGGGACAGAAACGGCCAGGGTTTTTTTTTTTTTAATAATCAATCAATGATTCAATAATCAAAGTAGAACAGGTCTAAGAAACAGGCTGTGGATGTGAATCAAGACTAAAATGGTACGCGTCAGGTCCTGATTCAATGCTCAGCACTGCAAATATAGAAAACAGACACTCCAGCAAGCAAATGAAGATGATGAAAAAGATGTTGTTTGGTTGTCGCCTACCTGTACATATGTGAGAATCCAGCTGGAATATTCTGAGGAACAGCAGAAAGCAGACAATCCAACCATTTTAAAATAAAATTAGGACCAATCATATTTTAATTGGGAACTTTCAGATACAATACTGAAAACTCCGTTATCTTAGCCATTTGACATTACTGAAGTTTGTTTTCTTTACTTATAACATCAGTGCAGTGAATTTTAACGTTAACTATAAAACATTTGAATGTTCTTGCTACTTATAGCTATTGCTACTACAACTATTAAACCAACTACTACGACCAATTAGATGATGTAGCTTTCCCTCAAATATTAGACTAGCAGCTAAGAGGGAGGTGATGCTTTAAGTTATGCACATTTTACAGGCACAAGGTCAATTTGCTTTAAACTTCTATGTTTTATTGTGGGTACCGAGATTACTAGCATCTTGATTTTTTAGAGTATGTGACTATTAATCCTCTTCTAATTCAATGCAAGCTCTATATCTTTCATAAAACTTAAAAAATTGTAGCTCATATTAACTCATCTTTTATGTGGCCTCCCACTCTATCATATTATGTCCATCAACAGATCACAGCGATGCACATTGTACCTTTGCAACTGCACAGTGAACACCTTAAAAGCAAATACTGTGATTCATACACACCACATAATCTGTTCTGTGCTCCAAAGACTGCTTGACACCTTCCAATACTAACTTTGAAATGCATTTTTCTAATCCATCATTTCCATTTTCCATCAAACAAAAAATATTTATACAGAATCAGATACTATGGCCTCTTTTTTTGAACATGTGCACCTAATCACACAGAAGTTGCTACAAGCATGAACTATAGTTGTTAGCCGTGGTTGACATTAAATTTTAGCTCTATTCTATGTACGAAGCATGCGAAATGAAAATAGGTCAATCTTGCTTTTATTCTCTGGTATATTTTCGCCTACAGAAAATCTATGTGCATGGGTTCTCTCTCTGATATTCCCAGGAAGGGTGTTAGAAGCAAGTGGAAAAGCGCTCAAAAGTATTATAAGGAAAAACAAAGAAAGGAAAAATACAAAATAGAACAAAAAACAACACACGACAAACTAAATTTTTTGACTTCTGTTTTTGCTCTGATTTCAGGCAGCTGCTCTCCTTTCTAGACTCCCACATTTATTAACGTTGAAAGCATATAGCTCAATCTTTCACGAGCAAAATAAATATTCTGAGCCAATTTCCAATACTTTATCATTGTGTCTTCAGAGCTGTATTTACCTTTTTGCTAGGCTACATCTTTTATAGTGAAGTTTGAAAACACCAGCCCTAAAAAGATGTTAAAAAATACTTTATTTTTCTTACTTTCTTATTCTTTTATGACAGGGTTTCTCTGTATAGCTTGGAGTCTGTCCTAGAACTTGCTCTGTAGCCCAGACTGACGATGAACTCACAGAGATCCACCTGCCTCTACCTCCCAAGTGCTGGGATTAGTATGCCACCTGGGATGGGATTTAGTAATTTTTATGATGGAACAACATTTGTGTGACAGTAATGGCATATATATATATATTATATATATGCCATTACTGTCATATAATGGCATATATATATATATTATTTTAATATATTTGTGTGACTCTGTATAGTTTGAATTTTATCAATAAAATTTCTATATATAATGTATTTTATTAAGGTAGCAAAGAATATTCATTTTAAATATATTGCATAGGGCTGAGGAGATAGTTCAATCAATAAAACACTTTCTATATAAGAACCAAGCTTAGATACTAGGCTCCCATAGAAGAGAAACACAAGGCACATTTGGAACCCTAGTGTTAGGGTGTGAGGGTTCTGCTGGCCAGTCAGTCTAGCCAAAGCAGTGAGGTGCTGATTCAGCAACAAATCCTGCCTCAGAATATGGTGCAGAGCATTAGAAGACAAGTAGTATTACCTTTTGCCACCACACAAACATATTTGCACACACATGCATACACGATACATAGCTACACACTCATAATAAAAAGTTATGTCCTAGTTTCTCAAACCTAACATATAGATTATTAACACATTTTAAATTTTACTGCTTATGTTTATAAACAGAAGAATGATTTTGAAGCAGCAAGCACATAAGAATACTTGCAATATGCACAATATTTTGCTAGATATTGAATAGTCAAAATAGAATAAACATTGGGATGTTTATTATGCAGTGCTCTATGCCACAGTGTTCTGTTCACCTCAGATTCTGACAGGTATATTTAAGTAAACACAGGAAAGCTGGTGACTTTATGCAAACAATATTAATGAATAGTTCTTATCAAAGCATGCAAGGAAGTATTTCAGGTTCCACAAGAAACTAATTACACTTTATTCATTATAATTAGTTAGGTGCTATTAATGTTTTGTAAGAAAAAATCACAACAAATCTGTTTTCCTCCTAATTATGAAAAATAATAGTCTCCTTTAAGAGTATTTCTTTTTTAATGAAAAAATTATCTTTTCATAAAAATGTGTAGCCAAGCGGTCATACTCTCTTTACAAATACTCATCAAATAAAATCTTAATTTATATTTCCAATAGAAGTTTCTTCAGTATATGGAAATAATTGTCTTATTATTCAGTGTATTATTCCAAAATACTGAGATTGAGATATATTCATATTTGCATGAATATGTACCTTTCAGTTTATTTACAATGTAATTGGTAAAGCCATGTTAAAACATTCAACACTACAAACTTATGAAAGTTACATATAACTGTGCAAAAAGCAACTGTGTTTGTGCAAAAAGCTACTGCCTGAATGTGACACAGCAAAAACTTTCTTCACTCCATCTTAGTTACAGAGAGTAAATAGCTGACCTAAGAGCTGCTCAAATTTTATATCTTATAGTCCAGCCTAAGCTGCCCAGTTCAGTATTAATCGTGAAATATATCTTTAATGCTCAAATCTTATTCTCAGTGTTTGTCTAAGTATTACTTTGTAAACCACTAAATAACAATGTTAACAACGTCATATGAATCACAAAAATGATTCCCTCCCCCATAATGAAATCATAGGCTTTTGTGTTTAGACTATGGGGGAAGAATGGGGGGAGAAACATTTGAAAGTACTAACTTGGGCTTATTACAAATCAATATGCAGCTTGTAAAAACATCATTAATTTTACTTGATATTGTTAGACTTGTGGTTATGCAGAACCCGAAATTTCAGTTTTCAGAAAGTGATTTTATGTGGGAATACTCTCTTTACAGAGGTTAAAGTGGAGTTATTACAGTGGGCAAACAATTCCATAGGATTGGCCACAGAGAAAGTCAGACTGTCCAGAGGGAAGTTACAGTGAAGAGATGGTCAGATGGCTACAGTGAGGGACCTGAAGGAGCAGCAAAGATCACAGACATGCAGAGAATTTGAGATGAAGAGTGAACCTTGCTGTGGGACATTGGTTTGTATCCTGTCAATTATATCTTAAATAAACGTTGAATGACCAATAGCCAGGCAGGAAGTATAGGTGGGGCAAACAGACAGGAAGTAGAGGTGGGTCAAGGAGAACAGGAGAATTCTGGGAAGAGGAAAGCTCATTCCTCTGCAGTTGTAAACCCGCCACAGAAGCAGCAAGATGTGACTGCCCCGTTGAAAAAGGTACCAAGCCATATGGCTAACATAGATGAGAATAATGGGCTAATATCAGTTGTAAAAGTTAATAAGAAGCTTGGACCAATAATAATGGGCCAATAAGTTTATAAATAAAGTAGACCTTTGTGTGATTTCTTTAGGACCTAATGACTGCGGGAACTGGGCAGGACAGAAAACCCTGACAACAGTACCTCCTCAGAGCTATCAGAAGAAGGGTGGCCCTGCCAAGACCTTGACTTCAGAGAGCTGTGCTCATTCTTTGGGCTGTGAAACATTAAACATTGCTTTCCCTGATTTCATTGTTGGTCTTTTGATATTTCAGATATAGGAATCTCATACAAGGACCTTGGAGAATACGTGAGCTCATAAACCATAAAGCTGAGGCAGAAGTCTTGTTGTGCAGGGTCCCAGATCTACCTCAGCCAAAACAAGGGCCTAGATTTTCCAAGCTTTAGGTTGTTCTTGTGGAGAATGACAAGTGGAAAATTCATAATTTTGTAACGTTTTTAAAAATGTAATTCCTTTAATCTATTTTATTGGGAGTCTTTGCTAAATATTTTAAAGTAATATATTGTTTTATTTTTTCCTATGCATCTTAGCTCCACTACTAATTTTTAGAGCTATTCTTTTCAGTACTCTAGATAAAATTAAAAATTTCTTATTAACTCACTAGATACTTGATTTTTATCAATAATCCATCTATTATGACATGCAATAAGAATTGACATTTGAAAAGGTTATTAAAGTGTATAAGAAGATAATTATGAAAATATCATGAAAGGATATCAATTTTTAATTAATTATACCTAAAATTTATTTGTGATACCAAAAAGTATCAATATACCATACAGTGGCACAGTCTTACTTTTATAGCACCTCTAAGAATAATTTCAGCCCATTCATTAGGCAGAGGAAAATTAGTGTTTAGCTTTTAGCACTTTTTCCAATCCACAATCAATGTTCCATAATGGATGAAAAAAAATAATAAGCAGTGACTGTGAGCTAGACACGATTTTATACATTCAGACTAGAATAGTAAGACAGATATATAAACATCTATGTTATTTTTGAGAAGCAGATTAAAAAGTAAATAAGGTATAAAATATATTGGAAGACGTGCAGGGACATATAGGGCTGCTGTCATTTGAAGTAGGATTGTAAGGGAAACCTACAGAATTGCTACTTGAGTTGCTTATTGAGGAAACACTTCATGGGTGTGTGTCTGAAAGGTGACAATAAGTTTCAAGGCTTCATCTTTTCATTGTCAAAACACAAGATTACACTATGAAGCTTCCTGAAATAATCCTAGTTTAAATGTCACTCATACTAAGACAATTATTAATAGTCCCTCTCTTAAGTCACATCGGTGTCTCAGATTGAATGCTAGTACATAGTTAAATTACTGATGTCAACATTTCTACATTAAAAGGGACTACATTTGTTACATGAATGAGGTTTGTTTGTTTGTTTGTTCCGGGTTTTCAAGACAGGATTTCTGTGTGTAGCCTTGGCTGTCCTGGAACTCGCTCTGTAGACCTGGCAGACCTTGAACTCAGAGATCCACCTGCCTCTGCCTCTTGAGTACTTGGTTTAAAGGTGTGCGCCCCCATCACCCTGATACATGAATGAGTTTTTAAAAGCATGCCCCCATCTCATATCTCATAATTTAGTCTTTGTCAAATGGTTTAAATTCCTTGAGAGCAATTTTGCCATCAATTCCCAAACTTTGAAACCAAGATTGATGCTGGAAGAATCTTTTAATATCCAGGTGAAAACTTCAGAAAGATAAGATTAGCATCAACAATAAGTGTTTTCTCTCACTATGTAAGTTTTATTTAGTATCTCCCTTTTGTTCCATTTTTACCACTGAGACCAATATCTTTATAGAGGTCCAGATGGTGTCAGGAGATTTAGACAATGAAAAGTAGCTCAAGCTGAGAGCCTCAAGGAAGAACAAATCATTGCTTGCCTGGAAGACCAATTTCAATTACATCTTTACCGAGCCCTTATCAGAAGGAGTACTTACAGTGCTCCATGCCTTGTATAGCAATAGATAACCTGCACATGGGCCAGTGGTTCTACAATAGGGAGGAGCCACATGGGCATACATAATACCTTGCAAATACTGTGTACTAAAATTCTTTTAAAAATTTAAAATTTCTAAAGAAAGAAAAGGAAAATTAAATTAATCAGAATGAGAGTGTAGAAATGTCCTGATCTGGGAGACATATTGGGAAGATTTTAAAAATATTTTTTATTTCTTCTTATTTTTAAGTATGTGGGTGTTTTACCTGTATGTATGTATGCTCACCACATATAGGAAACATCCCTGAATGTCAGGCTGACCTATTCAATTTCCATAAAGACATTGTCAGAAAATAACTCCACTGCTCAGATATATAAATTCAGCAGCCCCCTTCCAGATTCAGGAAGAAATGCTAATTAGACCTGGAGCAGCTTTTTAGACTCTGTATCAATTCAGCTCTGTCTACGCCTCTGCCCCTCTGCAAAGTGGAAAACAGTGGTGTCCTACATACCGCACTAATGTATAAATAACTTCTATGCTCATTTAGCTACTTCAGCACATCCAAGAAAATGACATTATGAATGAGCTCCATTACCTAGAGGAAACTGATAGACTAAATGTGGGCTTCCACACAACTTAATATGCATCTAATGTACAACTTAAGCAGTATCTTCCACACTAAGTGACAGGCAATTTATCTCCATGCAACAGTATGTGTCATGAATATGACACAGCTACGGCGTTGAAAGGATTTGAAATTTCCAGACATAACTAGATTTTCCTACATTCATTTATTAGCAAGCTACTTGTAGAAACCAAATTAATTACCGCGGCCATGCAGCTATGACTGTGCCTCCATTTAGTTAGTTTTATTTAAGCTTTTCCTATCTTCTACTTGAACACAGACAAGTGAGAGGTCACTGTCCTAATATGATGCAGTGTGTGTGTGTGTGTTTGTGTGTGTGTGTGTGTGTGTGGTCATAGCTAAATTTCCCGTTTCTGTTAGGCAAAGTATTAGTGCAAAGCTTATCATAAGACATTTATTTCAATTTAATATCTGTTGTTTAGAGTGGTTTATATTGAGATAATATCATCATTTCTATAACTAGATACTTTAAAATTAGTCACTAATATATTTAATTATTTCTTTGAAAAGTATATCTTATAACCTAAAGAGTTTTGTCTGAAACTTCTACAGATTATTTCCCCAAGGTCTTTCTGCATATTCTCACATGGATTCTCTACTGTTCATCCCTATTGATTACTAGTAGAATGTCTATATTTGATATTTAATAAATGCAGAACTCAATCCAATTGGGTGAGTAAACCCTTCACAATTTCTTGAAGAAAAAAAAATCTCTTTACATGTTGACATATTCAAACCATATTCAAACAAACTGATTATATCATCCAATAAACAAAATTATATGTGATGACTTTTGCTTTGATTGTGTAATAACAAACAATTATTGTTTTCCAGACCTTGCTAAGATTAAGTGCTAAACACTCTAGTTCAAGTCTAGCCTGACCTTGGGACATGCAATCTCCACCTACAAAAACCATTTCAATTTTTTTCCCACATATTTTTGGATATCTCATCTATGAGATGTCAGGTTACTTTAGCCAACAGAATTGCTCACCATTTAGCTGTCCATTAAGTCATTACCCAGCACATGTTTCTACTTGAAATGGCTTTTCTTTACTATGCACATTCTGATTTAGGTTATGAGTATAGAGAGACACTAAAAGAAAATATTTCCTAATTGTTAAGTAGGAGGAAAATTGTCTTTCAGGCAATTTCTTATCACAATTTAAAGGATGTACAATAACTCAAAATATCTCACATGCCATATGATAGAGACTCCTTGGATTGTATTCATGAGCATACTGATTAAATTCCTACAAAAAATGTCTGGGGTCACATTCAGATTTGTACAACAGAAAATGGAGGAAACACAATCATTAAGTGAATTCACTACTCATGCACAGGACCCAGATTTGCTGCCAGCACACAACTGCCTGCAACTCCAGCTCCAGAGGAAACTGACACCTACAGGCAGAGTTTCTCTGTGTCTCTGGTCATTCCTTGGTAGATACCCTCTTCTTGTCTCTTTGGATACTGCACTCACAGGTGCACACACACACACATATATACACACACACCCATTTACACACAACTCTATCCACATGTGCACACACACATATACACACACCCATTTACACACAACCCTATCCACATGTGCACACATACACACCCATTTTCACACAACTCTATCCACTTGTGCACACACACACACATATACACACACACCCATTTACACACAACTCTATCCACATGTGCACACATACACACCCATTTACACACAACTCTATCCACATGTGCACACATACACACCCATTTACACACAACTCTATCCACTTGTGCACACACACACATACACACACACCCATTTACACACAACTCTATCCACATGTGCACACATACACACCCATTTACACACAACTCTATCCACATGTGCACACATACACACCCATTTACACACAACTGCACCCACTTGTGAACACACACATATACACACACACCCATTTACACACAACTGCACCCACTTGTGAACACATGTAACACACACACACACACACACACACAATTAAAAGTAAAATAAAATCTTAAAAAAATACATTTTCTCCCAAAGGTCACACATCGAAACACTGGAACTCTTCTAGAAATTGAATCCAAGATAAAGCACAAATATTTTTCAGTACATTAAAGTTGTGTATCTGGTGCTGCACCTCTACTTTTACAACTGACAGAAGGATACAATACACTCATCTATGTTAATAGCAGTCATTGTAGGTCTAATCTAAGCATGGAAGGACTTTCTTCCTTCAAGGGAACTTTTGATGATTTCTATGTTAGCCTAAACTAAAATGTAGCCTTTCTTTTCATGGACTGTTTCATTTATTAGTGGTTTCATTTGCCTAATAAGAGTGAAAATTCTTGTAGTGATACTTGCTAATGAAAGAAGAACCACACCTCCTATGTCTTTTCCAGTTTAATGTTTGAGTAAATAGGAGTTTACTACAGTGTTCACTCTAGTATAACTAGTGTATGAGATACAGGTTGAAGCAAATAAGTGGGGACTGCAGAAAATTCTCCCAAGACGCACCCATTCTTCAGAAAGTTGTAGCAACCATCAGTTTATGCCCCAGAAATCTCAGGTCTCTCCTTCTAATCCCATGATATAGTATCTTCCCACCCTCAACTGTTACCCTTATCCAATCTCATTCAAGCATACATCTTAAAGGGCCTTTCTATACCCTGTGAAAGTAAAATATGACTAAGTATAGATCCTTCTTAAACTGAACTCCCAACTGTCATAGTACCCTAACTCCTCCAGTAGGAGCTTCCTTCTGCAGCAAGCAACAACCTCAGCTTAGTCTTGGCAACAGACTGTTGATAATATCTGGGATATAGGAATTCAAATCATCCATTTCTTATGCAAAAGGTTACACAGACTAGTGAGAGAGAGACTGCCTGATACTACTAAAACTGTGTATTGGTAATTCCCCTTGAAGGAAATTTGTGCAGTGATATGGGATTTCCCACTGTATGCTATGATTACCATTGAGAAACAAAGGAACTGTTTTGGGCCTATAGCAAGCTACAGGGGAACAGAGCTAGGTAGTAGTGGGGGGAACTAAGCTGAATGCTGTGAGAGAGAAGGTGGAGTCAGAGAGAAGCCATGTAGCCGCACTGAAGCAAGACACCAGAACTTTAGCTGGTAAGCCACAGTCATGTGGCAATACATAGAGTAATAGAAATGGGTTAAAATAATATATAAGAGTTTGCCATTAAGAATCTAGAGCTAATGGGCCAAGCAATGATTTAATTGATACAGTTTTTGTGTGTTATTTTGGGACTGGGCTGTCAGGAACAAACTAGCAGCCTCCTTACCACAAATTGGCACCAACATAACTGATGCACTTAAAAGCCTGAGAGAGCTTGGGAAGTTATTTTAGATAGAACAGAACTGAGTTAAGTACGGCTTCTTGATAACAACACTTTCTCCGATGGGCTCTGCCTACTAGAGGCAAGTTCTCTCGTTTAAGAGAAGCTTCCTGACTCAGCTTTAGCTGCAACAATTTGTGGCTCTTTTAAGTGGTTCTGCCATGACACACTTAAATGGTGTTGATGAAAGGCTGAATTCATGATATTTGGTGGTGACAGGGACCTTGAAATGCCATAGAGTTGTGACAATAAACATGACTCTGGCCAGTACTTCTGCCATGAGGTTAGACTCTAAGAAAGATAAAGATTGGACTGGATCCAGCTGTCAAAGCCATGACTTTAATCCTAGCCACATTGCTTAGCAAATTAAAGACTTATGTGGGCAGAAAAAGAGAGATATTCAGTAAGACAGATTCAAAGATAAAGAAAACCTCTAAATGGTTTACAGTGTGTTTAAAAATATATGCAGGCTTTGAAGAAAAAAGAAAAAGAAAAAGGTTAAAGTCTTTAGAGAAAAAATAAAAAAAAGAGAGTAGTTGGGTGTAGTATCACACACCTTTGATCCCAACACTTGGGTTTAAGAAGCAGGCAGATCTCTGTGAGTTCAATGACAGGCTGGTCTACAGAGTAAATTCCAGGGCAGACAAATATACACAAATAAACCCTGTTTCAAAAAACCAAAAATTAAAAATAAAAATAAAAGAGAGGTTAAAATAAAGCCACGTAAAGATGAAAAATACACAGAGTCTGGATACTGTATGTTATTGTGTTGTCTTTACATTGTCTGATGACTGAGGAAGGAGCAAATGCTGCTGAAAGACATTTGATTATATATGCTGTTTAAAAAAGGGTGAGTGCTGTGGGACAATGTTGTATACCCTGTCACTTGTATTTTAAATAAATGCTGATTGGCCAGTAGCCAGGTAGGAAGAATAAACAGAGAGACCAGGCAGAAAGTAGAGGGCAACGAGAATTCTGGGAAGAGGGAAGTTTCTGTCTGCAATTGTGACCCAGACAGAGAGAAGCCAAACACAGAACAAGCAAGATGTTCTGAAAAAGGTACCAAGCCACGTTGCTAACACAGACAAGAATTAAGAGCTGATGTAAGTTATAAAAGTCAATAAGAAGCTTGAGCTACTAGGCCAATGAGTTTATAACTAATGTAACCTCGGTGTGTTTCTTTGGGACTGAATGACTGTGGGAACTGGGCAGGACAGAAACCTCTTCAGACAACAGTTCAGCCATTGGTTTAACAGTTTTCTGTGTTTCCCCTTGGTTCTTAAAACCATCTATCAATCATCACATGAGGAAGTTGATATGCTGATATCAGTAGGCAAGAGCCAGCAGTGTAGATGGGATCTGAGAGAAGACATGCACAGTGAACAGGTTTACTGAAGTGTCCTTTGCTCACCTTGAACTAATTCTTGAATTAAAATAATTTTAATTTGGTTATAATGGGGGAGAGTGCTTTGGATTGAGTGTATCAAGGATCATTTTAGACATTATCACTATTTCCAAGAAAACTAAACAGCAAAATCATTATTAGAGCAACTATAATGTATCTCATACTTTCTATCCACTGGGTATTTGCTATGATCTAGGCACTTAAAATAGGCTATCATTCTTCATCCATAAATCAGCCTCATCTGATTCAAGGGATCACAGATAAGTTCAGAAGAAAAACTGGTTCAGCTAGTACAGGGGTCCTTCCTAAGGACACTGAAATGTCTCTGCCTTGGGTGAGTCCCTGAATCATCATACTGGGTGTTTTCATCGCCTTTCACTGTCTGACATCATCCTGCTCGGTTTACAGAGTGTGAGCTCTCTCCCTAACAGCTGAAATTAGGACCTCTTTACCACGCCATTGCTATTGCCCACAGTGCCTTCTAGGGCACAGAGGACACTCAATAAATGTCAAATGAGTGCATGGACGTGGGACTAAGGGGTTAGAGATGAAATATACCTTTGAAAAATTTTCTCCACATAATTCTCAAATGCTTACCACCATGCTGTCATAGACATTCCTGGTATAAATAACTATTCTGACAACAACTGCAAGGAAAAGAAAGCCTCTGGAGAGAGAAACAGTGGAGAGCTACTGTGAACATCTGCTCTGACTGACACAGCTGATGATTCTCTAGAAGGGCAGGACATAAATTTGCTCACCTTTAGTATCTCTTCCTGGCTTTGATATGACTATTAACAGCTGTTTTTCACATTACAATGTCTTTTTCTTTTAACAAACAGCCAGTGACAGAAAGATGGGACCAGAGTATACCCAGGGCCAACTTAAAAATAAAACATAAAAACATAAAAAACATAAAAATTTCTATGGATATAGCCAGAAATTCGTATATGTCTTCAGAAACAAAAGACCTGTACATGCAAACACCAGGTTGTTTTTGTTTTAGTTTTATTTTTTTTGTTATTGTTGCTTTTCAAAGGATCCCTAAAACAGATCAACTTACTGAATTCTCAGCAGTGGAAGACGTCGGGTCTTTCTAGAACTGATATTCTCAAACTGTCAATCAGGAAGCTTAAAGACAAGGTCTGCATTTTTCCTCAGATCAATTGCTGACTCAAATTCATCTATTCCACCAGGCTTTTAAAGAATCTTCTTCCTGCAAGTGAGGAGCTTTCCCCCTTGCCTTTAAAATATGAACCCCATGATACATTTAACTAATACAATTATATTTATCTTAATTTATTTTATTATCTCTAAGAACCTCTGTGAACTTTAAGAGACCCATATCAACTTTTAGAATTATGTTGAGGATAGACATCCTGAAAACTACTTCAAAGAAATAAAACAGGTCAAAAGTAAAAAAAAAATTTTAAAAATATATTTTTCAGTTAATAATAGGGTCACTGATTTTCCGAATGAGTTTTACTGTTCAAATAAGAATTATTCAAGACAAAATATGTTTTTATTTATATTTTCCTCTGTAGAGAAGTCCTTGTTACAAAAATACATCAAAAAGAGAAAAATCACACAAATTTAAGTAATAGAAACTTTGTGTGATGTGGGAATCTGGGAATGAAAAACAGCTGCAGAGAAACAAGTTAGACAGTGTCTATCCTAGGATGGTTTGATGAGGAGCTAGATAGCCAGGCAGAAGAACATAAAACGTAGAATGTGATTGGAAACACCTAGAGAAAACTTCTCAAGGTCTGTTAGCACATGTTCCTTTTCCTGTTCTCATTGTTTTCCTCTGGGTGTGGACAGCATTTGTCACATGAAGGACTGAACTATGACCTGGCCTGAGGAGTCCTTTGTAGCTTTGTTCTCTAACTTTGGGGCATAAGAGTAGTGACAGTCTTCCCTCCCCTCAGTTTCCTGATAAACTCTTTTGGGGAATGCATCTCCCATGAAGGTCAGGGTTCACAGGTAAAGTGCATCCTGCAGTTCTCCTTCCAGGAAGTTTTCAAGGCTCCAAGTGGTTATGAAACAGTCATAAACACAGACTTGCTTGAATGTCATCTGATTTTCCATCTCCAGATCTCAGAAAACAGATTAGACATGCGCATTGTAAGAAGCATACCCATTGCAGCTACCTCTAAACTTCTAGCCCACCTGGGGCCAGGCTGGGGTCAGCCTTCCTCCCCATACCACACTCTAGGTAGCCAACATCATTCCTTCAGACAAGGCCCAAATTAAAGGCTACTTGCCTTTCTTAGACTAAAGATGTCCTTTTAATCCAAGGAATAGTTGACAAAAATCTCTCACCCTTAATCTTGAAAGGCAGTTTATTAGCTAGTCATTAAACCAGTTCACACTTTTTTAGAAAGTCAATATCAAAGAACAAACCATTCAACTGTTTTGTTTTTTGTTTTTTTACTTCTTCACACATCTGAGTTGTGGAAATCACTGGCACGGGGCATCTAAAGTGGAAGAGACCAAACACAGCAAAAAACAACAGATTTTGTTTTCTTGAAAGAGCAGCTCTCCCAGCTAATATATCTTTCTTTGAAACAAAGCCTTTGGGATGTAATTGCTAGGAATTTTCCACAGCTTTTCCTCCCAAAGCGCCTGTGGTATTTACAGAAGAAAAAGCCTGGATGCTTTTCTCTTCTAGTGGGATTACTTGTTCTCACTTTGGGAAACCACAGGGAAACGGAAGATTGTCCTCAGGGGTAGAGAGGTGTGCTGTCCAAAAGTAAGAAGCATCTGACCACCATGGGGACAAGGTGTCCTGATGTGGGAGTGCCCTTTGTATGCTATGAATATGTTTTATTACCACTGGTTAATAAAGAAACTTCTTTGGCCTATGACAGGGCAGAATATAGCTAGGTGGGAAAGCTAAACTAAATGTAGGGAGAAAGAAGGCAGAGTCAGAAGACACCATGTAGCCACCCAAGAAGCAAGATTTGAGGTAACAAACCATGGGCCTCATGGTAAAATATAAAATAATAGAAATGGGTTAATTTAAGATATAAGTACTAGCTAGGAATATGCCTGAGCTATTGGCCAAACTGTGTTATAATTAATATATTTTTTGTGTGATTATGGTGGTCTGAGTGGCCAGGAGATGAAAGTGCAGTGTCTATTCTCCTGCATCTTAGGAAGACCAGAGGAGGAGATGGTTGGTTTTAGAAGAGACTCTAAGACTGTGGCACAGTGGGATTCGAGGTAGCTCAGCTGTCAAGATAAGAGATGAGAGCCAGGTCTGTGCTATAGGACAGTAATATTCCAGGACTCAAGAGATTGACACAGAACATCAAACCCAGGCCAGCCTGGGTTACTCCACTAGATTCTGTTTCAACAAACAACAAAAGGTGAGATGTTGTGATTGCAGACTCTCAAGAATCTCAAGAAGAAAAAAATATTTATGTAAAAAGTAAATATTTTTCTTAAACATTTAGAAATTATATTCTTTATTGCTTTGCTGTTTTTTTTTTATGTCTGTAACTAAAGTACAAGCTTGACAGCAAGGAGCTCTACAAATTATTCCATGCTCCAGTCAACTTGATAGACACACTAATATTTGTGCTTTTACCCTGAGACTCATGCCCTATCTTGTACATCTTCAGGAAACACAGCTGATTCAAGGTGCCCCAAAAGATTGCTAGGGTATTTTCAGTTCTATCTGGTTTGGTAGCTTAATAAAGTAAAATGATTTCCAAGAAAGAAATTTCACCTGGATGCAATAACCTCACATACATACCCCTCCCCCCAAAAAAGTGTGTGAGAGAGAACATGTATATGCCATTCTCATCAGGTCATTGTGGCAGCTTCCGGTCCATGTGAGGATCTGCGAATTCTGTGACATACATCTATGTTCTTACAATCCACAATTTGTTTTTCTGATGGAAACCTAAATTATTTTCTAATTATAGAGTCATAAAAACATTCCTCATTAATACTTCATATTATTGGCAATGACAGTAGAAAACACTTAAAAACATCTTAATTTTTGGTTGTTATTGTTGTTTGTTTATTTAGCCATAGAAAATTGAAGAAGAAGGCTGTTTGGGGGATGGCCTGAAAGACAAGGGGCCCCAGTAGAAAGGCAGATGGTGGCAGCCAGAAGAAGGGACACTCAGCCAAGTTCTTGGTGCCTCCGGGATACAGAAATGGGAAGTAGAAAGAGTGTTGGCCAGAAAGGACAACTGGACTTAACAGGGTCTGACTGAGCAGAAGCCTGTATACTTCACACGCTCCCTTTACAGTCTGACAGCTGCAACGCCTCTGAGATGATCCCTAGAATCCAAATCACTAACAACATTTCTCCCTGCCCCAGGAGATAACAAAGAGACAAGCAATTCAAAGCAAGAACAAATGATTCTTTTTATCTGACCAACTGAAATTTGAAAAAGTGTGGATATACTTTTCATTCTGTTTTCTTTGGTTATTACATTATAGAATGTAAAACATAATTTTTATAATTAAAATATATTTACCTAGTTTTTCAGATGGTTATTAGCAGGTTACATTACAACCAATGCATTTATAGTAAAAAAAAAAAAAAGAAACCTGAAATACAAAAAAACTTTAGATTCTCGTCATAACATTATTTGAAATCAGTTTCTATTTTAAGAAAACATTCGGTCATGTTTTACTTCCACATGCTGTCAGAGTTTGAAAAAAAGTCTTATGTTGACAATATTAATTTGTCATTCATATAGGCATCCTACTGTATCATATAGATATTTGCTTCATAATTTTCTTTAAATAAACTTACTTTCATTTTTGAATAGCATTTGAATAAAAAAGATTATTAAAAGGTTTGTAAAATGCTGCACTGGCAAGCAGATGTCTGTTTATCCCAAAACTGTTTAGCCAGAAAAGGAGTCCCAAGAGATTGCCTTGGCATGTTCTGGCATGTTCTTGGTAAAACCACATGATTCACTATCATGTTCACTACTGACAGTTCTCTGTCTAGGACGGTGAAGTCAAACATGTGAGAAGGGTAACTATTTTAGAATAAGTACTTCAGAAAGATCTCACTACCATTGTCAGAGGGCTGTCTGTGTGTGTCATTGCTTACATAGGTCAAACATTTGGATATTCTGTATACCAATAATCTCTTACAGAACAAGATGATTTCACAGTGTGATCACTCTGAGGATTTTTCAATGGAAGTGTGCATGAAAGCCCCATGCTAGCTTGCTACAGCAGCTGAGAGAGAATCTTTGCCATCTGCGCTCTCAATGGCTGAGTCTAGTATTTGTTGAAGTGGAAGAGGTCAAAGTCACTTAATATTTCTGCCTCCCTGTTATGGCTTTCATTTATGCTGTGCTTTCCTTGTAAATGTACAAAGTGAAGTATGGTCTATATAGAAGAAAATATGGAAAGTTATATGCCAGTGCCACATTAAGTAACATCATTACACATATCTTCACTTTTTTTGTTTGTTTGTTTTTTGAGAACCGGAGAAACACATAGTTGGGGAACACAATCTGCATTTATACGATTTTGTACTCAGGACTGACAGGAAAAATCTGTTTGGACATGGAGAGTTCAGAAGTTCAGTCTTCCCCAATACTAAGCATATAACTAGTGGAATTGCTCAAAGTGGTTCTTCATAGACAATTCTCACAGCTAAATGCAGACCTTCTAATCCATATTGTCAGTGTTTCTTTCTTTATTACGTAAGCCATTCATAGCCAGATTTACATAGAGCAGCATGAGAAATATTCTTTTAATTATTAAAGCAACTTCTTGCCAAAACAAATGACTAATTTTGTAACACACATTTTAACAGAATTCTGCTAATTTCTATGTTTATTCAGGCTGCACAAACCCCTCCCCTGAAAGCACCCCCCATGCACCCCCTCCCCCAATGCTTCTGATGAAATTTTCCCATTGAGCGTAATTTTTCCACTTTAAATAATAACAATGTTTTAGAATTGAAATGTCTTACAAAGTTCTCATTGGCCAAAACAGGTTATTGAGATGGCTCCTATTTTTAATAAGTTATGGAACTGGGTAGTGAGGGCACACACCTTCAATCCCAGCATTTGGGAGGGAGATGTATGTGGATCTCTGAGTTCAAAGTCAGCCTGGTCTACATTGTGAGTTCTTTGAGTTCCAGGACAGCTAGAGTTACACAGAGAAACTATGTCTCAAAGAAAAAAAAATGTTTTATATACTCAGAGACTTGGAAGTTTAGTATTTGAGAGGTTTGCTAATGCAAATTCCTACTTCATACACATTTTAACATGTGTTCTTCAAAAAGCAAGATATTATTATTATTATATATTATTATTATTATTATAGATAGCACTGGCAACACACCTACCACTAAAAGGAAAAAATCTTTTTCCATTTAATTGGCTAAAAGTAAAGCCTGTAAGTTCTCTTCTTGGAAGATATGTTCCAGCAGCTACGTACATCCACATACTAAAATTCGAAAAGCAGTACAAAGGGTGAAAATTCCAGTGAAAACCCAGGATGAGGAGCTGAGTATGTTCAGCCAGATTTGCTATGTTGCAGAGCAGGAGCGTGTATTCTGTAGGGCGATCCTATAACTTTCTGGAGTGACCATAATCCTAACGAGTGCAGTATGAAATAAGTATGAAGAAAACTGGTTATGTCTCAGACGTCTCAGAGGAGAGTTAAGATGGTTTCAGAAAAATAAGACTTGTTTGCAATGACAGGACATCGGAGGCCCTTTGCTTTTCTGAGAGCATCATGCAAAGTGCTCTTGTTTCAACTTGACAGTCTCTCTTCCTCACAGCCCGAACATGCAGCTGGAATTCCTGGACTATCTACAGGTTCCTTTTACTGGGATTCTGTTTTACAGCTCACACAGCTAGAAAGGACTGGAAAGTATAAGGTTTTACAAGCATATATTTTTATTTACTTCTCCCAACTACTATGCAGTAAGGAATATATAGAAGTTGGAGAAGGACTAAAGAGCTAGAAAGCTTCTTCAAATTTGGCCAAATTTTAGAAAGTTACTTATGAAAGAGATATGAAGCCTCTTTCTGGTGTGACTGTTCTGATGTTGTGATAAAAATGCCCTGACTAAAACAACTTGGGATGTTGTTTTGGCTGACAGTTCCTGAGCAATGGAGTCCATGCTAGTGACATTTGGATCCATAGTCAGGAAGCAGGGCGAGCCTCTAGACCCTCAAGCCTCTGATGTCAAGTGTGAACACTGTTTTCCATTCCAGCTTCAGGTACCTTCTGTCTTTTTTACTCCAGTTGGTGTATTCTAGTCCAGCAAATCCAATATAATAGCTGAAATAAGTAAAAATGTAATCTGTGAAAAACTATTACGGCATACTTCATTTTTAAGTGAGCTGATTTCCCCCAAGATTTTATATGAAACTTGTATACATAAGGAGCTATTCCATCTTAATTTTTCTATAGATGTGTTATATTAGGAGAGCAAGTTTTATAAGTTGAAGAGTACCCATGAAGGCAAATTAATTAATTTTGTGTTTTCATTCATTTAACTTTTCTCTGAAGGTATTAGCGTTCTCTGGAATTTCAGAAACAGCAAGTTTTATGTACCTGTTATTTTTTATTACTGAGATGCATTCTTCTGCAGGAATTCTGATGGGCATAAGTGGCTAAGATGTAAAAGGGGTTTTGAATCAGTAATATTCCCAGTGGAATCACACTAGCCCATCCTAGTATCACGAGAATTACCACATTCTGTGCTCCAGACACCACAGGAAATGTTAGCCTCTCACACTGCTGACGAGTGCCAGTCTTCCATAATTACTTTTAGATAGGATTGGCTCAAGTTTTGTGTGAGTATAAATCCTTTCCTCTAAGGCTGCTTTCCGTGTGTGTGTGTGTGAATTTATATATGTGTTGTTGTTTGTGTGCATGAACGTTTGCAAGTAGATAAAAGCCAATCGTTAATGTTAGATGTCTTCAGACACTCTCTACCTTAATTTTGGTATATGATTCCCTCACTATTGTAATGATTTCAGCCACATAAGATTGATACTTCCAGGTTCTGGAGCCATGCACGTGCAGACGGGGCCCTTGGGTGGAGGTGCCTGAATGTTAAAGGACCCCACATGATCCACGTGTGCACATGTGTGGTTACATCCACTACGACTCAGCTGAGCCCTTGTGTGCATGCTAGAATTCATCCATGATGACTCAGCTAAGCCCTTGCACACATGTGTGAGCCTGTCATCTGTGTCATCTGCGTATGTCGTAGTCATGCCAACCCCTTATATGAATGTGTTAGGCAGCTTTTAAAAAAGGTAGACTTACAAATAATGCTGCTGTGAACATAGTTGAACAAATGCTTTTGTCATATGATAGGGCATCTCTTGGGTATATTCCCAAGAGTGGCATTGCTGGATCTTGGGGTAGGTTGATCCCAAATTTCCTTAGAAACTGCCACACTGATTTCCAAAGTGGTTGCACAAGTTTGCATTCCCACCAGCAATGGATGAGTGTACCCCTTCCTCCACAACCTCTCCAGCAAAGGTTATCATTGGTGTTTTTGATTTTAGCCATTCTGACTGGTGTAAGATGGTATCTCAAAGTTGTTTTAATTTGCATTTCCCTGATCACCAAGGAGGATGAGCATGACCTTAAATGTCTTTTGGCCATTTGAATTTCTTCTGTTGAGAATTCTCTTTTCAGTTCAGTGCCCCATTTTTTAAATTGGGTTAATTAGCATTTTAAAGTCTAGTTTCTTGAGTTCTTTATATATTTTGGAGATCAGACTTTTGTCTGTTGCAGGGTTGGTGAAGATCTTCTCCCAGTCAGTGGGTTGCCTTTTTGTCTTAGTGACAGTGTCCTTTGCTTTACAGAAGCTTCTCAGTTTCAGGAGGTCCCACTTATTCAATGTTGTTCTCAATGACTGTGCTGCTGTGGATATGTGTAGGAAGTGATCTCCTGTGCCCATATGTTGTAGAGTATTTCCCACTTTCTCTTCTATCAGATTTAGTGTGTTCAGCCTGATATTGAGGTCTTTAATCCATTTGTAATAGCCAGAACCTGGAAACAACCTAAATGCCCTTCAATGGAAGAATGGATGAAGAAAGTATTGAATATATATACATATTAGAGTACTACTCAGCGGTAAAAAACAATGACTTCGTGAATTTTGCATGCAAATGGATGGAAATAGAAAACACTATCCTGAGTGAGTTATCCCAGGCCCAAAAAGATGAACATGGGATGTACTCACTCATAATTGGTTTCTAGCCATAAATAAAGGACATTGAGCATATAATTTGTAATCCTAGAGAAGCTAAATAAGAAGGTGAAGGCAAAGAAAAACATATAGTCATCTGCCTGGATATGGAAAGTAGACAAGATTGCAGGGCAAAACCTGGGAAATTGGGGGGTAAGATGGCATGGGGCTAAGGGGAAATGGGGTGAGAAACGTGAGAAGGGGAGAATCGGGGGAGCTTGGGGGAATAGGATGGTTGGGATAAAGGAAGGGTGGACACGGGAGCAGAGAAATATATATCCTAACTAAGGGAACCATCTTAGGGGTGGAAAGAGACTTGAATCTAGAGTGGCTTGCAGGCGTCCAGGGAGATGTCCCCAGATAGTAACTTGAGCAACTGAGGAGAGGGAACCGGAAATGACCCTATCCTATAGCCATACTGATGAATACCTTGCATATCACCTTAGAACCTTCATCTGGCGATGGATCGAGATAGAGACAGAGACCCAAATTGGAGCACCGGACTGAGCTTTTAAGATCCAAATGAGGAGCAGAAGGATGGAGAACATGAGCAAGGAAGTCAGGACCATGAGGGGTGCACCCACCCACTGTGACAGTGGAACTGATCTATTGGGAGCTCACCAAGGCCAGCGGGACTGGGACTGAATAAGCATGGATGAAACCGGACTTTCTGAACGAGGCGGACAATGAAGGCTGATGAGAAGCCAAGGACAATGGCACTAGGTTTTGATCCTAATACATGAACTGGCTTTGTGGGAGCCTAGCCTGTTTGGATGTTCACCTTCCTGGTACTGGATAGAAGTGGGAGGACCTTGGACTTCCCGCAGGGCAGGGAATCTGGACTGCTCTTCATTCTAGAGAGGGAGGGAGAATGGAGTGGGGGAGGGGGAGAGGGATAGGGGAGTGGGAGGAGGAGGCGCTGTGTGCGAGGAGGGGGAGGGAAATGGGAAACGGGGAGGAGGCGGAATTTTTTTTGCAACAACCAAAAACAAACAAACAAACAAACAAACAAACAAACAAAAAGCTGGACTTGCCATCTCTCTCTCTCTCTCTCTCTCTCTCTCTCTCTCTCTCTCTCTCTCTCTCTCTCTCTCTCTCTCTCTCTCTCTCTCTCTCTGCACACTGATTCCCCAGGCCTGTAATGCACCCTGTCTAATAAACTCCTAAGTGGGTTTGTTTCGTGTTCCGTGTTTCCTTCTTGCTTGCGCCAGGTAATTTCAACTATATTTTGAGCTCCCTAATTCAGCTAATCTGGCTGGCCAATGAGTTCAAGATATCTGCCAACCAATGCTTTGGTTACAGGTACATATCACCATTCCCAGACTTCAGTTTATGTACAGGAATTCAAACCCAAACCTCCATACTTGCCCGCCAGCACTTTTCTTCCTGAGCTATCTTTAAAGATTCTGGCTTTTTCTCTTAAGTTGTATATAGCTGCTGAATGATACAAAGATTGATTTAATGACCTAGAAGCTACGCTGATAGATAGCTTAGTTATTAACTGATTCAGAGTAACCAATGAGCCCCTGCATCAACACCATCAATGTTAAGAGAGGAGAGGAAAGGAAGCTGACTGCTGAGATAAACTGAGAAAGGAAACGGGAACTCTGTTGAAATGGAGGCATTTGGTAGGGTGGCCAATGATCAAGAACAATTTGACATTACACGGCCAGGGGAGAACACTGTTGAATGATGTGCCTGCACCATGTTCATGCATTAGATTTGGAATGTCACTATTCTTCCTTTTTCTTTGTGAATGAAGGTGACTGGCATAAATAAAACAGTTTAATTCTCTTTTTGATATTTTGTCTTCAGGAAATGTCTATGGGGCTTTGATGACCAAAACCCTATCATCATCAGCAGCAGCAGCAGCAGCAACAGGAGCCTCCACTGCACCGTTCCTATGCTGGGTTGGATTGTATCAAGGACATCTGTACAGACTTCTTTTCAGCATAGATACTGCTGCCTGAATTAAATTCAGACTCTTTGTCAGAAAAAAAAAATCTGAATTTTGAGATTTCCATTTAAGAAGCAGATTTCTTCAATCAAAAACAAGATGTAATTTATTTTACAGTATGCGATTAATAGCTATGATTGGCTTTGAGGCAGCACTTTGCTCAGACAATGGAGCCATATAACTTATTTGAAAACCAGATGCACTATGCGTGCAACATAAGCTCAAGCTGGTAGACAACCGAAAATTTCATAAAGTCAGAAATAGGGATGATTAAAATCAGGTTTGTAAATATGATAACTACATGAAAGGCTTTTTAAAGGAAACTGTCCAATTTATTTAGACTAGAACCCACCTGGAAAGTCTTTGTGTGGCAGCAATTTGCGTGGGAGCCCAGAAAAATGGCTATTAGTGGAGCTTCAATTTTTCTGAGATGAGAATCCTGTGAAGGATAGGCTGCTGGATAAGAAGTCCACTCAGAGATAAACTTTTGATGGATTCCTTAGCAGCCTGGCTATAAGTCTTATCTCCACTGAAATTTTACACAAATGCTCATCCACTTTCATTATACTGAGGCCTTGTATTGAGTCAGTATTTCAACCTAAAGATCTCAGGATATTCACAAAGTGAAGATAGGAAAGGTACCCCTATTTCTTTCTTTTTTTCTCTCTCTCCCCTTCTTTTTCTCTGTCTTTCCTTTTCTCTCCTACCCTTCTTTGTCTACACTCTCTTCCTCTTTCTTTTCTGAATGTTTATTCCACATATGTAGTTAAGTTACTTTTCTTTATGCTTAATAACATCTTTGTCATTTGCCCACAGAACACTTTCACTATGTCTGAAATCTCTCAATAACCATAAGACCTCTCTACACTCCTTTGAGCAGGAGGCTATCGAAGTGTTGAGGGCAAGGCAGAGAAGCAAGTCTTCCCTAAAGACAAAGCAGAGTGCATGTAAATTGCAACTTACACAATTTTACTCATTACAAATAAGAGTTCTTTTGGGTTAGAGAGAAGGCTCAGAGATTAAGAGTGCTTGCTGATCTTCTTGAACTGGAAATCAGTTCCCAGCACCCAGGGCTGGTGGCTCACAACTGACTGCAATTCCAGCTCCAGAGAATCTGATTCCCTCTTTTGACCTTGGTAGAAACCACACACATGCAGCACGTACTTAGACAGACACACACAAGCCTAAATAAAAGTAAAACAAATAAGAGTTAGTTGTTGGGATAGTGGGAACAGAGTACAAACATAAGAATGGGACAGACTGAGATGCACAAGAAAAAAGGAAATGTCTTTATCCATTAACCAGAGAGGATAAAACAAGTGTTTATGGATTAGTTATGGAGTTGTAGCTACGTAGAGATATAGATATCAGCCCGTTCAAATGACTGAAGAACAAATTATGGGGTTGCTATGTTAGAGGGGTCCAAAGGTTGTCAGCACTTATGTGGAAGAAACATCCATCTCAGGTAAAGAAGGTCAGTTAGTAGGATATTACTTCTACAGTTATTTTGTTGTGGCTGGTGCAGTAACAAACGGTAGCACAATCATTAGCATGCATGGGAACCTGGATGGGTTCCACTCCTAGATATGGAAAAGTGCACGTCTACTTTTAATACATAGACTGTGTTTCTTTCCACAAATCTTCCTACATAATTTTATGTTTTATTGCATGCAAATTTATCTATTGAGATATGGAGGGAAATATTCTTGGATATATCTTACTCTTTTATAAGATGTGGTCATTATGCATCATGCTTTGGCCTTATGGAGTAAAGCTGTGTGAGAACTTATGCTCATATTTGTCCTTCCCAAAGTTTTTTTTTTTTGTCCTGACAAAGGCTGCAGCATCATGATTGCAAGTCTCCATTGTTTAGCAGCCATTACGTAGCTACGCCCAAGCTGATCAGTACTGTCAGTGATCAATCTCAGTGAGTTCCAGAACCACCAGGACTGAAACTCTGCCTCAAAAAACTCATAAACAAATACAAAGAAAGAAATGAGCTAAATTTACAGAATAATGAAAAGTGTTTCATTTTTTAGATGATTTTTCTATGATTATTATTAAAGTGTCTTTGTGGTAAAGATAAAAAAAACTTACACCATCACTGGTGTTTTAGGTCTGGACTTGAATGTAGCCCCAAATAAAGTCCTTCAACGTACTTTCACATGTTCTGAGAAGCTGGCTGGTCTGCTGCACTTTAAATCTACTGGGTTTTAGAGACGATCTATTTCCAAATCATCAAGATCAGATTTTTAGCAGACTAAAGGGCAAGTGTAGGTTTTTTTTCTTTCATATCCTGTAGCCTCACTGTGCATTAACTCACATCTCTCTAAAGATGATGATACAAGTGCCCATACATTTTTGGAGTTTAATAAAAGGGTTTTGACACATTTATAAAAATACATGTCTGAAAGCAATTCAGTAGGATGTTTTTGAGGCTAAAGCACAGAATACCTCTTTCCTCTCTCTGACACTGACATCATTATCATTAGACCAAAAGAAACTACACTGGATTGACTGCTTATCAAGCTGGATAATGACCTGATTTATTATAGAAATCCTAATTACGTGTAGAAAAACTATAGAATCCCACTGATATATCAAGTCTGTTTGAAGTATAAGGCTGAGATAAAATAAAAGTCGTGTTAGACCTGGTGAGCCTGAGATGGGAGATTTTGGTCTCATTAGCACCAGTATCTAAAAGTCCTGATCCACCTCAGGTTGAAATGCCAAACTTGAAACTGCTGTGTGCACTTGGATGTGAGGCAATAGAATAAGTCATCATGGCGTGTAAACAGCAGGATTAGTGTTTCTGAGTCTCTGCTGTGCAAAGGGGCCCACCTGGCTTACTCCTTTTACACTCGAAAGGCCACAGGATCCCCTGGGGGAAGGTGATGGGAAAGAAAGGGCAGAGGGAACTTTTCTTCCTTTCACTATGCATTTGGAATCATTCAAGCATTCATGCATTATTGAAGTAATTGTTAAACAATAAATAATATCAAGGTATTGTGCTGGGTAAACAATAGTTGGATAAATTCTGATATATTTCTTATATGTTTAGTTGTGAGCCTAGCCTTTAACAGCTAAGCCATCTCTGCAGCTCAAAATCTCATATATTTGTGATCATTGGGATTTTAAAAATGCTGCATTCAGACAAAAGTGTGGATATCAGCCTCATCCAAGCTCCTTGAATTTCAGATGGTTCCCTTTGCATTCTCCATTAGAACTGTAGGGTGGCCTCCACATACATGTAGGAAATCCAAGTGATTTTTTTCCCAATGAAATATTTAAGATCAATATTGAAATAATAGTAACAATTACTACTGCCATTTAGTAAAAGTTTGCTATTAACCAAGCTCTGATTCGTTAAAATAATCTTTGAAATAAAGAGGATAGTCAACATAACTTCCATGTCGAACCTGAAAAATCCCACTGCTACCATCCAATGATGCTCTAGGAGACTAACAGAGATCAATACAATGAATAGACTACCTTAAGGCAGAAGTGGCAACAGCTTTCTTTGTTAACAGAGAAAATCTACAGATTCTGAAAGATCTCCTGCCGTGATTGTGTTGCTGTTTTAATGAGTACCCATGCAGAAGGCAGCAATTTTCTGACTTTGGCAGCAATAGAAGCATCCACAGATGTCACAACACACATTGACCACCCCTTCAAGACACAGTAAGTCTTCCATTTTCATTACAAAACCAAACAAAGTTCACTAGCATTCCAGCTTCCTTCCAACATGTTGCAGCCTAAGCTCTTGTGTAGCCTTCTTATATCACCCATGCAAGCAAAGGAGGGTGCAGATGTGATCTGGTCCCTCGGTCTCAGGGTATTTACCTCTTTGAATGGCCTTTGCCTCTGCTAACACTGCATGACTCCTACTCCCATTCCCAAAAGCATGAAAAGCAATCTAATCAATCCTCCTTTTAATACATATGTAATCCATTTCCTATAAAATCGGGATTGTTATAGTCAATAGTCTAATTGGTTCCCTACAGTGTCTATTCTAAAAGTTTTATAACCTGTTTTAGAGCTATTTGGACTGTCCTTTAAATATGTCTAATTTCTTGGCATGGTCACTCACTAAAGACTTATAGAGAACACTACCCATTTCTGCAGTACTCTCCTATTGTACTTGTTCCCAACAGGTTGTTTTTCTTTTCTTTCTCTTTTTTGTCTTTTCTTTTCCTTCCTTCCTTCCTTCCTTCCTTCCTTCCTTCCTTCCTTCCTTCTTTTCTTCCTCCCTCCCTCCCCCTCCCTCTTTCTTTCTCTCCTTTCTTCCTTCCTTCTTTTTTTCTTTCTTTCTTTCTTCCTTTCTTTCTGGACAAAGTTGCATGAAGCAAAGGCTGGCTGGCATCTTGTCAGTCACGGATATCATTGAACTTATCACTTCTGCCTTCACCTCCAGAGTGCCAGGATAACAAGCCTGCACTTCTAGGAGTGGTTTATACCATTCTGGGATTCTAATCTTGAGTTTCTTGAATGCTAGGCAAGCACTCTACTACCTGAGCTATATCCCTACTGCTGTATCAATTTTTATCCCATCTGTTCTCTAGGGATAATGGAAAGATAATGCTTTAAGGCTTCATTTTGATGCTACAATTTACTAAGCTACGATTCTGCAAGAAGACTCCATGAGCATTGCATTTCAGAGTGTAATATCCTTCTTTGGCATCTCATGAATTTTCTGCCTCAATGTACACCATTTCTAAAGATTCAGAACACACTGTTACTGAAATAGTTCTGTTCAATAGCCCTCTTCCCTTTCCCATTCAACGCCTGAGTAAAGCAATCAGCATCCATAACTTCTTGGCTAAGACTCCTTGGACTCTATTTAAACCACCTGCTTCGATGGTTCACTGAGATCAATGGGGGTATTTTTATTTTCTCATTGTCATTGTATAAAAGTTCCTTCACTGAAGGGAAATGGCTGAGAGGGGACAGACAGAGAACTGTTAAGAAATTAAAGGACCTTTAATGGATTGAAAACAAAAAAACCATTTTGCTCTCCAGGGCGCATATTTATTTAACTAGATTTGCTTCAAAGTATTCTCAAACTTACAAATCCAATCAACCAGAATGACTTTAAAGTGAGTTTTCTCTATAGTCCACTGGAGAGCTACGACTCTATATGACTTTTTAGTGACAATTATCTAATGGATAATGAGAACATAAAGGTAATGTATGAGTAAAATAGAACATCTGAATTTTTTTTAAGTCAAATGTTTCTGGAGTATTTGAAAAGAAACCTTTTGGCTATATTTTAAAATCTGAAATTTCCAGTAACAGCAAAACACATGGGCAAAATTCATAAAAATGGAAACAGTTAAAAATTATGTGAAATCATTTTGACAGCAATTAATTTCAAAGAGTATATATATATATTTCCTTTAAATTTAAAGAAAATAAAAAATTCATGAGAAAACACACTTTTTAAAGAGAAATTAACCCACAGAGTTTATCTTAAATTAGAAAGGATATCATTGAATTGTATTTCTATTATTTCTCCTATTAAGGTAATTTCATTGCATTTTCCATGACCCACAGATAGTTTACAATTCTGTCTCAGCCTTATAAGTACACAAACAGTTTTAAAGCTTCATTTATAGATGAGACATTATCCAAACTTATTGTTGAAGAATTAAGATTTTGGAGACATATACGATACTCAAGCTCCTGTAGTTGTTTAATATTAAAAAGCAGATCAATAGTTAGAGTCAAAGAGTCTGACACTCTCCTTTCTTGGTCACCCAGTGAAGGGATCTGGGGAACCTACTCCTCTTTGTGTTCCCATGAGTCACCTTAAAACTAAAAGTACCACTAAGAAAGAAAGAAACAAGACCAAGAAGTATAGAAAGCTCATCATTTTGAAAAATTATAATTAAACTTAAAGCAAAATGTAATATTTAAAAATATAAAATGACCTTTATGTTCATAGCCCAGTCCCCCCTAGTCCCTTAGATACAACCCATTGTACTGTACTTCCCTTTGAAATCAATGTTTTATTTCTGCCTTCTGGTCCTTCTTGTAAGGAAAATTCTCAAAGTTCAATAATGAAAAATAAATACTAGGATGTGGTAGCACACACCTCTAATCTCACCGTGGGCAGTCAGATCTTTGTGAGTTTGAGCCCACCCTGGTCTATATAATAAGGGTTAGGACAACCAGGGCTACATAGGGAGATTCTGTCTAAGAGAAAAAAAAATGAGTCATCAAAAAACAAATAGTAACTTCAAAAATTGTTTTGGGAAAAAGAAATTTAATTCATTATAATTATTTTTTCAAGATTAAAAATTGAGTAATTATTTACATAATTAAACGATAAGAAATGAGCAAGCATGTTTTATAATAAGTATTACTACTCGTATTTCGATTTTCAAAATTGCTAACAAACTATTTGAGAGGAAATTTTCTAGCTAAAACAAGTTTAGAGCAAGGAGCAGAGGGGAGGTGTGGAGGGAGGAAAGTGAGGGGAAAATTGTTATTAAATACCACCCAGAGTCTTATGTGGAGAATATAACTTAAATCAAATCTAAAGGACCCCAGTGTGAAGCTCTGATACTTTCAATCTTTAGTGAGCTATGAAAATACATATATAGGCACTGACAACTCTCACAGTCAAGTTTTATTAATGTCTCCTAATGAAAATTGATTTCAGTTATTACTTATTTAATTCAAAAATATTGAATATCATCATCATTGATATTCATAAAGCTGAATGAGATGTATGTTGTACTTTGTCCACCAACCCCATACTTATCCCTTTGTAGAAAAAAAACAGGGTGAGCTTATTTGTAATTTCAGTTAGTTGCTGAATTGATTTTAGCATTAAAGCGTCATAAAAACATTGCTAATATTGAAAGATTAAAACTGCACCAGTCACCAAATTCATAAGGAGTTTCTAAATATGTGCTCTGAAGCTGAGTCTCTAAGAACCTGAAGACTGCAAGATGAGATACTTGAGAATTTTTGGACTTTTTCAAAAATTTTTTCCTAAATTTTAGTTTCATATACATATGGGTGGTTTACTTGCATTTATGTTTGTTTACATACTCTCGTACATTATCCGCAGAGGCTAGCAGGAGGCGATAGATGCCCTGGGGTTGGAGACATAGTTGGTTGTGGGCCCTCACGTAGGTGTTGGGAAGGAAGCCAGGCTCCACGGAAAAGCTCTTAACTGATGAGTTTCCCTCCAGTACCCTCCTTTTTCCTTCCTTTAGTTTTAATTTTTTTAAATTTTATTTTATGTGTATGAATATTTTGTCTGCATGTATGTATGTGCATCGTGTGTGTGTTTGTTGTCAGAAGGCGACACCAGATCCCTTGGAAATGTAATTGCACCAGGTTGTGGGCCACCTTGTAGGTGGTGAGTTGAGCCCAGGTTTTCTGCAAGAGCATAGATGCTCTTAACCACAGATCCATCTCTTTAGCTCCTAAAATACATGTAAAACTACTTAACATTTTGTACAATTCCAGGTATGCAATAAAGACAGTGTGACTGAATTATCTATCAAAACTTCTATAAGAAATGTACATTGGAGCACTGGACAGAAATCTCAAGGTCCAAATCAGGAGCAGAAGGAAACGAAGCACGAGCAAGGAACTCAGGACAGCGAGGGGTGCACCCAAACACTGAGACAATGGGGATGTTCTATCAGGAACTCACCAAGGCCTGCTGGCCTGGGTCTGAAAAAGCCTGGGATAAAACCGGACTCGCTGAATATAGTGGACAATGAGGACTACTGAGAACTCAAGAACAATGGCAATGGGTTTTTGATCCAACTCCATGTACTGGCTTTGTGGGAGCCTAGGCAGTTTGGATGCTCACCTTACTAGACCTGGATAGAGGTGGGTGGTCCTTGGACTTCCCACAGGTCAGGGAACCCTGATTGCTCTTCGAGCAGATGAGGGAGGGGGACTTGATCGGGGGAGGGGGAGGGAAATGGGAGGCGGTGGCGGGGAGGAGGCAGAAATCCTTAATAAATAAATAAATTTTTAAAAAAATTAAAAAAATTAATTAACTTGCTTGAGCTACAGTGAATAAATATCAAAATATTCACATAATGGCAGAGATGTGTTTTGGAGAGAGAGAAAACAAGAATCCATATCAATGTATATATGGGAACTGACTTTATTAAACTTACAGAAAAAATAAAGGGAAGAGATATTTAAAAAAAAAGAAAGAAATGTGCTAACCAATAGGTCATTAACATCATATAGCCAGGAAAATATAAAGTCCATGAGAAATTAACAAATTAGAAGAAATGAATGCAGCCATCATTCTCCACATCCCTAAATACCCCATCTCTTTTTACAGTAAATTGCTACTCATACTGAATCCCAGTAACCATGTGCTTAATCTCCTAACCATCACTTATCAAATTTAAGATTGCAAAGTGGGCTTTGGTCTCCTACTTCATCGCACCTTCCTCAGTTAGAGCGATTCAGGTGGTCATAAGATCTTATGCAGGAGACACTCAGTCACATGGCTTCTATGTGGTTCTAATTTTGGCTCTGGGTCTACAAGTTACTGTGGTATCGCATATGTATTCTAAAGTGCTCTTTCCTTATCTCCTTCTCCAAAGGTCATCACCCATCACTATATTGTTGAAAAAATAATCCATCTTTTTCCCTACCCTCCTACTTTCAGTTGAGTAATCTATATACTATTGACTTCTTTAAAGACTTTCATTTTCTCTGACCAACAATAAGCAATGTACTTGCCAACTTTTATGTTTTAACGATACAGGGCCACATGCAGCTTCTCTTTGGTGTACTTCATCACCCATCCATAACCTGGGCTTATGATGCATAGAGCCCATGTTTCTGGTCTTCTGTACAATATCTTTACAAATCTCTGGTTGCTGTGATAAATAAACATCCATTTCCTTTGTCAAATAATGTGACAAAAATAACAATGAGACTGAGATTTTAAAGCAAAATGCAGTGTTAATCATGTATTTTATTGAAATTGTATAGTAATTTCAAAGTTAAATATCAACAATATATAAAAATAAATCTCAACTTATGAAAAAATAAATTAAACTTATGAATTTCTAATCATGCTGAAACAATATAAATCTGTTGGGTTTATTTTGGGTTTACATGTTTAGTTTAATTTTAAGCAAGGTTAAAATCTTGTTTTCTAACCATTGCCTTACATTATTTAAGATTTTTTTATTTAATGTGACCAATCAATATATAGTTGACATTGTAGAGACCAAATAGATTTTGGGGCCCTGTACTGGCTTATTTATTAACTGTGGTTTATTATTTTCAATATTATTATTTCAAAAATGTGTTTATTAGAATGTTTTCTAATGTGGGTTTAGAAGTTCAAGGAACAAAGTGTATAAAGCTCCAAATCACTGTCCATTCAAGGAATTTTTTTAATATAAACCACAAATTATGCCAAGCAAACAAAATAAGCACATACATGCAAAGCCCTGCCTGTGAGCCTCATGGAATAGAAATATACTGCTTGAGATTAGAGTTGATGATGGTGAGGAAATCTTCAGTAGACAGCTGAGGGGTAAAAAGCTCTCATAGACACACCTTGGTAGTACAAAGTGAGCAGTAGGAAGGTTGGATACTCTATGGCATAGAACAATGAAAACAGAAGCCAGAATACCAGTCCTGGCTTAATTACTGAGACTTGTCTTGCCAACATTAAATAAAAAAACAATCAGGAAATGACGCAGTAAACACTATTATTAATATTCCTTGAAATTATGCCATTTCCCACACTTTGATGTCTAAAAGTTACGGTCTTAGGTTCTGAATCAGATCAATCAGATTATGATGCTGGCCCCATCTTTCACAAGCAGTGTAGTCTCCAATGAATTAATCCACTCACATTTCAGTCTCTTCATATGTATACAGACGACATGGTGATATATAACTCTGAAAATGCTTACACTCGTCAATACACTAACATCTATAAAGTATTCAAAATGGGAGTACCCATCATAATACTATATAAGTAGTTATTAAATATAATCAATTCTTTGGTAGCCCAAAACCTGAGAACTGAAATCTCTACTACAGAATATAATTTCTCTAGTTCAAGGCAACTGCTGGTTGATTGTAGGAGGATGAAATCATGCTCTACTGCTGATTTCTATGCGCGGATTAACAAAGTGGAGCATCCAAGTTAACTGAAGTACCAGATGACAGGTACTTTTGGTTGTCTGAGAAAAGAACAACAGTCCTGTGTTGCTTTTTAACCAGAGAGTAGTGGGTTGTTCCCTGAATTATTCAGAGTTTCACTTTAAAGAATTTGCAGAATATCTCAGCAATATCTGGATTCTAGAATATTGTCGGCATTATGTACAAAATGCTTAATAAACAGTGAAAGATTGAGCAATTTTTCAAAATACTCAGATTGCAAGTGTGAGATAATTATTAATTAGTTCTAAAATATCATGTGCGTTTTTCTGTATCTATAGCCAAGCACAGGTCACTGGAGATTTATGATGCTCTGTGAAAAACTGTGCTGACCTGGCAGTTGCCTCGAAGGAAGGAGGGGCTTCAAAACCCGCTGCATGAAAAAATTGCTCTTTATTATGGAGTCAAGCTTGGATTCCGGCACACACATCCCTGGGTTCTTGACTTATTTTCAAGTCTTTAAATTCAGTTGACAATAAAGCTACCAGAAGATGAAAGATTGGCCTCTTATGTGGTTTTCAGTTACACAACATAGTATTTTGCACATTCTCATATTAGTGAACAAATACAACTAACGTCATGAACAAATCATGTACTGGACTATGAAACGATTGCAAACACTTGCTCTCTTGTCTCTGTTAAAATGGAGCACTTAGTTCTCTATTTACCCTTTTCTTATGAGAAACAATTAATTCCACATTCTCTCTAAGGAAGGACCTGAAGTAGCTTAGGCTGAATATAAATGTCACAGATGTCATAATTTTAATTCCTTTCAGGTAATGTCTGTATTTTATATGCAACCTTTTCATCTACTTTACTAACTAGCTATTTTTCTATCACTGCTCTCTAAGGAAAGAAACTGGACAATTGGTCACATAGAGAGAAATGGTTTTTGCATTTTTCCTCCTCTCTATAAGATTTAAATAATTTTTCTAGCAGGTACTTTTTAAATAAACAAATTGTAATACATCACAATATAGTCCTGTAATAAATATCAACAAATCTTCACTTCCAAAATGTGGTGGAATAAACACGTAAGGCATTTCTTTTTCTTTTCCTAGAAAGATATAACCTTCTCCTAAAAAGGAGGATCCTGTCACACAGAAGCCCAGAAGCCATTATAAAGTCATTCAGGGAGGATGGCTGAATCTCACACAGAAAAGACCCTGCCAGACCTACTGATAACAAACAGCCCCACATAACTTCTTCACAGTCCACTAAGAAGCCTGGACACCTGCTACATCTTAAACACTATTCTAAGACGTGGGAGTATGTGTTCAACAAGAAGATGGGCTTGGAAAACTTGCCTACATCTGATTTTAAAAATTAGTATATTTATAGATTGAAAGTGCCAGGATCACAAATAGATGTTAAAATTCTGCAAAGGATGCTCACACGAAATAGTAGCCTTCTAGGTTAGTATTTCTTCAACAATAGCATTCCTCTCTCAGCAGTGTTTTGTCAGTTTAACTACCCTAAATTCTTCAATACGTGCATTCTCCAGAAAAAAACTTTCATTTCTTTTCCTGTGTTGCAGATATAAAATGCATTTACAGATCAATTTCTTGTCAATTCGGGAACATCTTCTTGCCATAACTCTCTTAAAGTTCATATGAAGGAAGTCTAAGCAGTTGGTTATAGTATCTCACCATGGGTAAGTATATAAAGATATTTTAAATATAATTTTAAATACCTAGGTATTCTATAAACAATACACAGACACAGAGATATTAATATAATCTTTCTAATAATGAGATAATTCCTACAAAGTAATGACAGGTTTAACATGCAAGAGTTCCTCAATAAATGAGTGTAGTTAGTATCCCTGCTACCGAATAATATAATCAATCTCTATGCTAAAATCCAGCATCTTTTCTGCAATGCTCTCTTTTTTTTATGGCTTGCTATTTTGCTCTGGGGAACCAAAATAAGATTCCTACCTCATGCCTTCCAATTACATTGGGCCTTAAAAGCTAAGCTCTTTAATTGCAATTTTATTTCTTCTCCCAATCACATTCTCCCCAAGGAATTTTGGTAGAAGTAAGTAGAACTAACAGAAGCAAAAGTTTTATAGCCAGGCACAAGCTTCAAGAATTATGATTCTGTTTTGGCAGACAGACAAGCTCAGCTAATAAGGGGCAGAATCCAGTAACAAATCCAGTGACCTTTTCTACTTCAATCAATTCTAATCTAATCTCAGGTTTACAGCACAAGTCACTTGCAGTCAAAGTTGAGATGACAGTAGATTTCCTTGCCCTACCATATCATACAATGGGCACAAGTAGTTACCAGACTAAGTGCAATCGAGTATCTGAAAAGATTTCAGGTTCCAAAGAAGCGAAAAGAACCCTGATAACTTACGCTGATATCAGAATACTTAATATATTCCTCAGTCCTAAAAGGTGGGTCTGCCAAGATGTGAGAATTTGCAGAAGTACAAATAACCTAGGAATGCCAACCTGTTTCCAGGCCCCCCGCTTGTTCATGAAGAGACATGCTTCCTAATCCACATCCCCAAACAAATGCTGAAGCAGGGTAGTGTATCTTCCCTTCCACACACACGAAGTTGGGAAGGAAAGAGGGAGAAAACAGACTTTGCTAATTACTGAAAATATGGCAAAGCTCTTTGTTTGCTTTTAGAGTATTTCTAAACGTCTGTAAGACTATTATCGTAATGAAGAATTTCAGGAAGTCATAAAAACCACTGTGGTCTTGTGATGGGGATCACATCAAATATTTAAAAACTCAGTTTCACAACTAAAGTGTAATTAGATTCAAAAAGTGATTCTGAAGCATCTACTGTATGTCTAATAATGTTCTAAGCATCGGAACAATGCCGCTTTATTAGATATATGCTACAATAATCCTATATTACCAATGTGTACTCAGGAGTTTTCCATCTTGTTCAGGGATCTTTCCCCTTATACATCTAGAATTCTAATGAGACAAACAACAGGCTCATCAGAAGAACAACAGTAATTTGTGTTTAATCCCATTCATTTTCAGCAGCAGCAACAAGGCGCTGCTCAAACCTGGTTTGTCTGTGCTGATAAAATGGGCTTAATCCTACTTACTCAAGGACAGTGGCATCATGGGTGGCTCATGGGGTAGTGTGTGAGAGAGTTCAAAATTAATGATACTCTTTTATTAGCTAAAGAAGAGTTTTTCTATTTATGGATTAAATGTGTTTGTTCTGTTTCAAGACAGAGTCTCACTGTGAAAACTAGGTGGGTCTCAAACTACTGAGCGTGTCTCCCTGTCAACTGAGTGGGCACTGAAGGCATGCACAACTAGGAGAAACTGTTTCTAATCAAAATCTCACACCTTTGAGATTTTTACTGCCTCAACAGTGCATCTGAAAGAAGGAAAGTGGCCTTGTAGAATGGTGAATGACTTGGTCCATTTAAACTCCTCCCCTGCCACCCCTATAATTTGCTTTTTTTTTATTTCTCCTCTGATTTTTCTTAAGAAGAAGTTTAATTCAAATAAACCATGGATATATCGAGATACTTTCATGTTCTGTGCTCCTTGCATATTAACCCAATCAAATGGGAGGATAAAAGGATGGCCAGATAGTGCAAATTCTCCCTTGAGGATGGATGGAATAGGCTTCTCTCCCTATTCAAATACAGAGCTCTTTCAAGCCCAGATCAAGGGCTACAATCTCTACACCTTTCCTGAACCAAAGGACTCAGGTTTTGCTTTCTTTCTTTGAACTCTGTTCTGTCGGTCTTAGACACCTTAGGAGCCAATTCTATATTTCTACTTTTCTTTTATTCTTCTCTGAATGCATAATTTGCTCCCTCTTAGTCTGTAATGTTTGTGAGAATGAAGTAATTAGCTTATCAACTAATAGCAATTAAAGTATTAATATATGCCTATTGTTGAGCCACTCCCTTTTAATGCTATGCCACTTAAAAGCACAAATGAAACTTTTCAGTTCTTAGGAATGAGCTGAGACCTCGCCAAAGCCATTCTCTGTGAGTCAGTGCAAAACGGAAAAATGTTTAGGAATCATTTCTTTTGTCTTTAACTCTATAGATGGAACCACATAGGCATGCCATAAATTTTAACTGATTGTGATCAACATACTTTATCCCACAATTAACAAGCAACCAGGAGCCACTGCTTCACAAAGTCAAAAGAACACATTCTGTTTTCAATCTTTCCCTGCTGTCATTTTCTGGATTATGTCCTAAGGCCGGTGGCTGCAAAAGGAACAAATACTACTTTTAGATATATCTTAGCAAACCTGTCCAGTCAATGTCTAAAAACAAAGAGAGTTACAAACTTTTTTAAAATAAGAATTAAGATAGAGAAAACCAATGCTAGCTTTGTTAGGTTCTGGCCCCCAGAACACACATTTATCCACTTTCAAGTTTTCCTCACTCCCTGCCCTCCAAGGCACTCTCCTGGGGCTGAGTTTCACTTTTGATTTCTCCTGTAAGCACAGAGCCTTGTGAAGTAGCTTTAGAAATCTTCGAAGTTCTATGGGTTTGGATTTTGGCAGGCAGTTTCTTTGATCATTCTCAGAGACTGCCACACACAAGCCTCTCCACCCCCACGCTGCACCCTAGAGCACCACAGTATCTGAGAAACCTCCAGTTTCAATCTCTTTCTGCTTTTTCCTCAAAAGAAATCTATGTAGTCTGTATACAGTCTTTTTGCAAGCATTCTGATGTGAAGACCGTAGAGAGCTGAGAAACTACTAGCACTTTAAAGTGATAGAGCTATAAGAATTTGATTAAAGATAATGAAGAAGTTGCATATTCTTTTGTCAAACAAGGAATTTTTCCTTCCCAAATATTCCCCTTTGCCAAACAAGGAATTCAATAAATGGTATGGCTGATAGTTTCTAAGGATCTTTCAGCAGATCTACTTGGGGACAAGATCACACGTTGTCTTTGGGAAGCTGTAACAGAGGCCTCCAATATCCCCAATGATTATTGCACCAGGAGACATTTAAACAATGCTAAGAACATAGAACAATTTCAAGTATTTGTGTTTGCTTTTGTAAAGCACAATTGCTGTCAGATGCAGTGATATCTTGGCCCAGCTATGGTGTTCTGTAGTTTGTTAAAACACTAGTTCAGATGTTGCTGTAAAGGCATGTTGAAGATTTGACTGGCATTTGCAATCTATTGAAGATGATACTTCATAATTTGGAAAGGCTCTGTTCAGTTTGTGGATAGCTTTGAAAGTCTAAGGGTGCTTAGAGAACAAAAGATTCCACCTCCCAATTGCTGCCCAGAAATTGTTCCCAAATTTTCAGGCTTTAGAATCCGCTTCAACATTGAACTTCTAACAGAATCACTAGTCTGCTGGTTTGTCCAAGAGGATATGGAACTGCCAACTACCACAAGTTCCTAAGAAAATTTCTTAATATTAGTCAGTATCTCTTCTTTTGTTTTTCTCTTCCTCTATATTTGTTCATAAACATCAGTCTGTCTTCATATCAGAACACATACATGCACTTACACATACACAGGCACACATTCAGCTTCTCTGGAGAATCTAACTGGTGTAAGTATTGAAACCAATGTTTACGAAGCTTTGTTTATGAGTCAGCAGGGCAGTTCATTACTTTCTTGCAGTTATTATTATTATTTTTTAATGAATTACTATCAAAGAGTAGGCAATACTCTAGATCATATAATTTTGAATTCTACACAGACTTTTCTCTAAAAATTCTTATACACAAAACACAGAATACTTTAAGAACTTTGTTACAGAGGAAAATATTTTTGTTTACTATGAGATATCAAACACTGTCAAGAAGAGTACTTTATAGCATAGTCGAAGGGTTAAAAGGTGCTGCAGGAGTCAGGTGACTTCTGTTTGCTTAGGAACCTCTCTCCCCCAGCTGTTTGTCCTGTGGTAGGCTTTCTGAAAAGAAAGTATAAGTAGGATTCTTTGATCCCTTGTTTTTATCTGCTGTTTCTGTGCCCATAGGCAACTGCTTATCAGTGTTCCCATTACAAGAAAAGAACCCTGTCTTCTTGGGCTACACACAAGAATGCTCCGAGGTGTCCACACTCTGCGCTGGACTCTGGAGTCTTTGAGTGCCCTTCATGCAGCAGTCCACACAAGCTGTGCTACATGAGAAGTAAAATTAAGCTTTCTATGTTGATTTAAAGAAGTCTCCTCTTTTACTCACAAAGCATATAATGCATTTGATTGCAAGACAGGCAGATTTTTCCCCCATTCTGTTTTTCCAAAGTAAGTGGCAAAGTTCAGGCAACTGTGTTTCTGGAAAGGTGAAAGAGGTCAGGTGTAAGTTTTCAGAGAGATGGTGCTTTTATTTTGAGTGGGTGGCACTCACTTGTCATAGACACTCTAATTGAAAATGAGTTTTGGTTCTCATAATGCTAATAAGAATGGAATCAATAAAAGTTGAATACTTTTGTCAAAAAGGGATATAGGAGATTTTTTTGCCTAGACCCGAAGATCATCTTTAAATTGTGGGAAATTTGTACATGAGATAAATCAGGGTCTATGGAATAGAACTGACAGTTAGATTCTGATTTCATTAGAGAGTGGTTTAAATCTACCAATTTATAAGCCAAATAATAATTATGTTGTTTTATGTAGTTAAAGATATTTAAAATTTAGAATATAGGGTATTTAAATATAAAGCTCTGAACCAAAGCTATAACAATATCCTAAATTATATATTTCCCTTCAATAAAATAGATATCAAGAGCATATAGCACTCAAAACTAAACATAATTTTGATGAAAACTGACTTTAAAATATTGTGCAGAATTTAGGAATTTTAAATTTTGATTTAGGTTTATCAAAATCGATTCCCCAATGTTTATGTATCTACATCTATATCTTTGCATCAAGAACTACAGGAGGCATCATCATCCCCAATTTCAAGGTGTTATACAAAGTTATAGTAATAAAACCATCTTGATATTGACACAAAAACAGACACATTGGTCAACAGAATCAAACTGAAGACTGGGACATAAATATAAATATTAATGGACAGTTTACTTTTTTATAATGAAACCAGAAATACACAAGGAAAAAAGAGCATCTTCAACAAACTGGTCAAACTGGACAACTGTATTATAAAAATCCAAATAGCTTAGTATCTGTCACCCTGTACAAAACTTAACTTCAGATGAACAAAGACCACAACAAAATCCCAGATACACTGAAGCTGAGCGAAGAGACAGTGATGACTAGTGTTGAACCCATTGGCACAAGAAAAAAAAATTCTCAACAGGCACTAAGATCAAAAATTAATAAATGGGACCTTATGAAACTGAAAAAGTTTTCCACAGCAAAGGGCACTGCTGTGCAAATAAAGCAGCACCCTATAAAATGGGAAATAATTGTTTACAAACGCTGTATTCAATAGAAAGCTGACATCCAAAACGTATATAGAGTTCAAGGAACTAGACATCAAGAAAACAAATTACCCAGTAAAAATATATTTAAAATAGAATTATCAAAAAAGAAACACAGATGGCTGAGAAACAAAGAAATGTCCAAGATCCTTAGACACTAGGGAAATAAAAATCAAAACTACAGTGAGATTTCATCTTACACCAGTAAGAATGGCTAAGATTAATAAAACAAGTGGCAGCTCATGCTGGTGAAGATTTGGAGTAAGGGGAACACTCATTCATTGATTGTGGGAGCGCAAATTTGCATGGCCACTATGGAAATCAGTGCGGCAGTTTATTAGGAAGATGGGAATTGATCTACCTCAAGATCCAGCTATACCACTCTTGGGTATGTACCAAAACAACACTTCATCCTACCAGTGACACTTGCTCAACGTTGTTCATTGATAATCCATTCATAATTATCAGAAATTGGAAACAACAAAGATGTTCCTCAACAGGTGAATGAATAAAGAAAATGTAGCACATTTAGACAACTGGTAATTCCTCACCCATTAAAAATTTAATCATGATGTAATAGAATTCATAGGTAAATGAATGGAACTAGAAAAAAAATCACCCTGAGTGAGGTATACCAGACTCAGAAAGAGAAATATAGTATGTATTTACTTATTTGTGCATATTAGTTGTTAAGTCAATGATAACCAAGCTTCAAGGTTAGGTATAGACACAGCTATTGAAAGGAACAGATAGATCTTGTTAGGAAAGGAAAATACAATAGATATTTATGAGTGGATGGAGGTGGGGATGGGAGGATCAAGTATGGATGAAAAGGGGCTGAAGGAGGGAACACGAGAAGAGACAGTTAAAGTTGAAGGGGCAGTATGAAAACCTAGTATAGTAAAAACTTCCTAAAATGTATGTGTGTATATATACATACACACACACACACACACACACACACACACACACACACATATATGCAATCTTAATGTAATTACCAAATAATAAAGACAACATCCCAAATGGCCAGTTCTTGTCACTAAATGAAGCTTCCAATACTGGGAATGGCTTACATCTAATCTAGTTATAGGCCAAAGGGTTTCCATGGGAATTCCTAAACAGTCCAGGCTCCAGGCTATTACCAAGACTATAGGTTGCTCTCTGAATACCGACAGCCAGGTCCCATTACTGAAGACAACAATTATACAACTCATTTAATATGGAATAACCGAGCTGGTACCTACAAGGAGCCTTCACCCCTAAGTTCTAGTGTCTTTGATGTTAAGAAGGTAACTCTATAGGATACCAAAGGGAAACATAAACATGAACCGAGACAAAATCCCTGTGATCTACAATGGTGTCCTGCCAGCAAGATGTCTTAGTGCACTGGTGGCACAAAGCTCTTGGCCATAACCAACAAATACCTGATTTGACTACAGGCCAATGAATGAGAGAAAATCCATAGCTGATCCTACTTGGACGACCAAGAACCTGAGACTAGATATGCCAGTGACTCACAGTAAAATCAAATACTACAAACAACAACAAAACCATGCTAATAAAATGACTCCTAATGACATTCTGCTCTACTCATAGATCTATGCCTTGCTCAACCATCATCAGAGAAGCTTCCTACTGCAGCAGATGGGAACAGATACAGAGACCCACAGCCAGACAGCATGCAGAGTAAAAGACCTGAAACACTAAGTGAATATTTCCATCAAATACTCTCCTTGAGGTTGAGTGTGCCTTAAGAAAGAGGAAGGAGAAAGCGTGTAAGAGCCAGAGGAGGTGGAGGACACAAAGAAAATAAGGACCTGTAATCATCAGAGCTCACATAAACTCACAGGAACTGAGCCAGCATGCACAGGACCTGTACAGGTCTGCACCAGGTTCTCTGCTTATATTATGACTTCCAGTCCAGTGTTTTTATGGAACTCCTACGTGTGTGAATGAGACAATTTCTATTTCTTGTACCTTTATGAGACGCTTTTACTTCTCATTGCTTATTTTGTTCGATTCCAATGTTCTAGTTTTTGTCTTATCTTATTTTATTTTATATTATATTTTACTTTATAATTATCCCTTAAGATCCTGTTTGTTTTCTAGTGAGAGACAGAAAAAGAGTCAATCTGGAGGGCAGGGGAGGAAGGGGTACCTTAGAGAAGTAGACAAGGGAAAAAGATCATCAGAATATATTATGCGAGGAAAAAAATCTATTTTCAATAAAAAGAAAAACATAGTTCTTTGATTTAAAAATGACTATAATAATAAACAGTTAATCACTTTCTGTGATAGAATAACATACAAAAGAATTTCATTTTTTTCCTTAAAAGGAAAAATGTGAGTAAACTCAAGGTTTTATACTATGAAAATATCATTTTAGATGATATTCTTTAGCAATCTAGAAATGTTTTCCATATATAGATAAAATTAATAGTAAAAGTGTTCCATAAAGCTGTTTAAAACAATGTAAAACAATAGTGTTGTTTAAATAAAAATTTGAACATAATACATTAACTTTTCTGATAGTTTTAACTGATTTATAATAATTTTAGATATTTTTCATTTTATATTGACATTAGTTAAGCTATTAAAAGTGAACCCAAACTGTGTTTTATTTTAAAACAGTGCTGAGGAATCAATCCTAAGGCTTTGATAGCCCAGAAAGGCACTTCACCACAACTCCATATCTGCATGCTTAGCCTCCATGCATTCTACACTCTCAATACTAGATATCTGTCAATTTATATAAGTTCATTACAGTATTTTATAGGTTTTCTTGAATTTAGTTTTACCTACAAAACTAATAATGCTTTTACTAAATAAGGCCTAAATAATTTTTCTGTATAATTCACAACCCACAATTTTTCTTTCCATTGCGTTAAAGTACATACAAACATCTACAGCCTGCAAAGTCCACATAAGAAACTCTTGTTTATATTGCTGAGTGCTAGTCCAATAATGTAAAATTTAGATCTCCCAGAAAGATAACAATGCTACATAAAATTCAGACTTAAAATTGCCAATGTAAATCTTTTGTCTTCAAAGCTTATTTCTTTGGAACTATATCATTCATACAAAGTATACTACATGTATAAACATTATATTTATATTATTTGGAAGCATAACTCTTCATTAGTAACAAGATCTCTCTCTCACACACGTGCATGCACACAAACACATATCATGCACACAGAGCATGATAACATGGACAATTTTTAATGAATGGATCACTTCCCTTCACGTGCTATTTTCTAGGTTTTCAAAATGTCATCATTAACTTTCTTCTTGCGTTACTATTTCATTATTTTGCTTTGAACTTGACACCACTACATTTCGTTGAGTCAGAACTAATTCTATGGAGTTTGTTAACCTACTCTTTACAAGAGAAAGGTAATGCATTGTTTTTTGGTGTTTCAAATCTCCAGACTAATTTATGATGGTAATAGGCATTATTAAAAACTCAGGGGCTGAAAAGATGTCTCAAGAATACTTACTTGTTCTTGCAGAGGACCCGGATTTGGTGCCTAGTACATGCATCATAGCTAACAACTCTCTGTAGCTCCACTTTCTGACCTCTCTAGAGACTACACGTGTGTGGTGCACAGGCATGGATGTGGGCCAAACACCTATACACATTTTCAAAAAAGTTCATGTAAAAAATCCTTAAGGAAAATATGATCTTAAGTACATTAACCTTTATACTGTGTCACATTGAAAATTGAGGGGAAATTGCAAGATTTTGCTTTTATAGATCTCTAAAAGAAAGTTATAATCCTATCTATCTAATTTATCAAGAAAAGAGGAATTATGAAAGAAACCACAGTTCTGTTTTTTAATGACTAGTTCCAAAAGAATTTTAAGAGCTTTAATTAGCACTATCGTTTTTCCTAAGCAAGACATTAAAATGTGAGCAAATTTAGAGTGTTATTACTTTTAGAGAAAAAAAAAATGTCAATTTAAATTACTCTTAGGGAAAAGATATGTTAGAACCAAAAGACTGCTCAGTGGTCAAGAATGCTTGGTGGTGGTGGCACACAACTTTAATACCAATGCTCGGGAGGCAGAGGCAGGTAGATCTCTGTGAGTTTGAGGCGAGTGTGGTTTACAAAACTAGTACAGGAAAGCCATGACTACATAAAGAAACTGTCTCAAAAAACTACAAACAAACAAAGAAAATTTTTTGTGAAGGAATAACATTATTTATTTTGTCTTTATGAAGAACAGAATTTGAACTGAGATTACGTAGAGATGTGAGAATTGTTTTCTATTTTGTTCTGTTTATTTTATTAGAGGTGTGTGTGGTGTGTGTGTTTTAATCCTAGATGTTCAATGTGTTGGGTGGAAGATGGCAGTAAAGTGGATGATATTCACCAAGACTTGTCTTCAATGTTCCTGTTTCTATCACTCAGTTAGACTGCAATTTTCTACACATGAAGGAATATACAAATGAAACTTGCTATTGGAATTTAGCAGAAAGCAAATGTGAATCATCTCAGGGGAAATGTATGAGGCTTTCAGTAAGTGATGTGCTCTCTCTTTCTACCATCTCCTTTTCCAGACACGTCCATATGGTCTAGCAGGAGATGCTGGACACCCAACAGATGTTGAGTCTGTTAGGTGGAATTTAGAGGAAGCAGGACCTGCTCACTGCAATAAATACATTCTGAAAATAGTCCCTAAATCATCATAATGATAAATAAATGACCCTTAGTTAAACTACTGAATGCTAGAACTGATGTCTATAGTTAGTGGCATAAATAATTAGAACAATATGCATGATAAAATAGTCTATAAGAGAATATAATCAACATCAAGATCAATGAACTCTAGACAATTATTTTTAAGACTTATTTGTATGCAGGTAAGAAGTAAATGGTGACATTCTTATAGTTTTCAATAGAAGAAAATGATATAAATAAATAAATTTACTTTGCTAAAAGGAAAATTTCCTTAATGTGATAAAACATTTACTAAAAGCTATAATATTACACTCAATAATTCAAAACATGAAAATAATGCCCTTATCATCACTCTCATTCCTCAGAGTAATGGAGGTTCCAAACAGGGAAATAAGGCAGCAGATGGAACTACTGTAAAAAGCATAAGGACTGCAAAGAAAAGCTGCTGTTAATCTTTGCAACACAATTACACTTTCAACAAACCAAACCCAACCTAAGAACCATTAAAGTTACTAGTGTAGCTGGCTGTCATTGAGCATGAGGCCAGCGCTGTATGAGAGCGGTCTCACTACCAACCCTGCCAGTTAATGTTCCAGCTGCTTGACTGTCCTTCACACCCAGCCTCTTCCTGACTCTTACACACTCATCTCCCCTCGTCCTGCCTTGCAGAGCAGAGTTGGTTTAAGCACAAATTTGACGTGCACGGTGCTTTTTTTAGAGTGTGAATTTCAGAAGCTTGGTAACTCCCAACACTTAGGTCTGCTTCCTCAGTATTTTTAAAAACCAGAGACTGTTTTAGGAACTAGCACAGTCTTTCTCAAGAACTTGAAACTTGAAAATGCAGTAGTGAATGCATTTGTCATAGAAGGTAGTGGCCTGGAGGTAGCAGCCCACCTGCCAGTCCCTTGTTCTCTGCTACAAAATTACCAAACTACATCCTGTCATGAGGATAGGAGAATGTTCACTTTTTCTTTGTATAATGCCCTTTTATGTACAGCGATGCCCTAGGTTTTCAGACAGACGGTTGCTCTTAAAACCTCTCCTTGGTTCTGGAGAAACAAACATGAAAATTGACTTCTCTCCCTCTCTGCAGGTGTCTTCAGCAGTTTTCCGGAGACATTAAACCTTAAGAAGGAAACTTTTGGCACTACAGACCAGGATCAGATGGAAAATACAATGTCCTTGAGGCACTAGAGATTAAACTGGGAATTCAAGAACTAGTGAGATGATTCTCTGGATAAAGATGCTTGCACCAAGGATATTGACCTCACAAGATTAAAGGAGGGAAATTACTGCCACAAGTTGTCTTTTGACCTCTACATGTGCCCATGTGTCTCTGTACATACACATGTGTGCCTGTATGCACACACATAAACACACACAAATAAATATTTATAAAAAATAAAAATTAAAAAATTCACAGTATTAAATTCTTTGGAAAAATTCTCTTACCTTCTCCATCTACACAGTAAACCAAAATGATTTCTGGTAGTCAGATTAGGAAAGTGATAATGATATAAAAGTTATGGATTAGAAATATTGAGGTAGAGGCTTAAATTCTTCATTTAATTCTGACATAATTCATTTAAGCCCATGTTATTCTCATCAAAATTCCAGAATAGAAAGTTCATCAACTGATTAATAGAAACAAAACTGACTTAAAATAGCAGTTGATAAAATTATAAAGAACAAGGCAAATACTGATCCTTATGATATCACTGATGATTAAGAACAGTAATGTTGACACAGACCTTAGCAAAACAACCAGAACAAAACAGAGAAGCCAGGAACAGTTTCACACATCTAGAGTAGGCTGATTTATGGTAAGGTTGATTCTACAGTACAGAGAGGGAGGTGTCTGTCTTTACAAAAGTGCAAGTCCATTGATTAATCATGTAGAAACTGTTTGTTGTTGTTTTGAATTTCTCAACTTTTAATTATATACACTCATGGATATTTCTTTGGGAGTATATTACATGCATGCTGGTGCCTAAGGAGGCTATTTTCTCTTACATACCCTGACACTGTATTTCCAGTTACCCAACATGGGTGCTGGGAGCTGAACTCAGATTTTTTGCAGATTCAGTTGTTCCTCTCACCCACAAAGCCATCTCTCAAGCTTCCATATAGAAGTATTAAATGTTAAATTTGTTATATGTATTCATTTTCCACTTATCAGAAAAAGATTCTATCACTATAGCAGGTAAATATTTCATAAATTATACTTTTTTCAAGTATAAAAGAAGGCACTAACAATGCATTGCATTGTTATTAAGAGATTAAAATCACTATGATGTAATAGCATAGGAAACTAGAAATACACTAGATAAAATACATTTTTAAACACTGTAGCTGATAGAGAGAGTTAATGTAATGGACACATGAGCAAAAAAGAATGTATGGCAGGAAGTATTCACATAGTCAATGAAATAGATGGTGTTCAAAGTTTGGCCTTATTATTCATCAGAGCTACCCAAAACCAACATTAAGTGTACTGTATGTAGCCCTGTCTGCTATAAATGATATAATAAACATTTGTGGAGGACAATTTTCTCTTAGTACATATACACAGTGCTAAACGATGGAATCAGAGTGATTACCCAATATCTGTAACATTCATTTCCATTGTAAGACCTCAAAATAATCTCCTTCTCTTGCTATTTTAAGATGCCCATTACATTGTTTTTAACTATAGCCATAAAACATAATCAGAATTTATTTGTCCTTCTAATCAATGTTTACACACATTGATTTATTTTCTCCTGTCTTGTTTCTTACCCCACTACTATGTATTCTCTGGCAGGCACTATTCCACATTCTCTGCTTTTGAAAGAATAGCTTTAGGATTCTACATATAATGACAACACTCATGTGTATGTGTGAACATGCACACATACACACACACAAACTAAAGATTAATATTAAATAAAACAGGTAAATGCAAAGATCAAGAATAATTGTGTCAAACCACAAGTACTTTTTTTAGTAAGTTTTTGCACAAGTACAGGTAGGAAAATCCAAAATTTAAACAAAATTTAGAGGAAATAAGAACTATTAGATTGTTTTCTGCGATGAGAAGCATAGTGTGCGGTTCATGCTATTTTCTCAATGTATTAACCAAAGCTTCACTAACTGATATTTCCAGTTAATAATGATTTTAGCAATCAAAACTTTCTAAAGCTGAAATTTAGTGGCTCATATCTGGTATCTTTAAATGGATGTGAGAAATATTATTTTAAATAAATCCATTTCACTTTAAAAGAGTTCATTATTTGAACTGAGTAATTTCAACAACATTTTCTTTTTTCTTATTTATTATTATTGAGCTCTACATTTTTCTCTGCTCCCCTCCCTGCCTCTTCCCTCCTTATCATCCCTCCCCCAAAGTCCCCATGCTCCCAATTAACTCAGGAGATCTTGTCTTTTTCTACTTCCTATGTCTCTTAGTGTCCTCATTGTTGTCTAAGTTCTCTAGAATTGTAGTTTGTAGGCTGGTTTTCTTTGCTCTATGTTTAAAAACCACATATGAGTGAATACATGTGCTAATTGTCTTTCTGGGTCTAGATTACCCCCCTCAAAATGATGTTTTCTAGCTCCATCCATTTTCCTGCAAAATTCAAGATGTCATTATTTTTTCTGATGTGTAGTCCTCCATTGTGTAAACGTACCACATTTTCCTTATCCATTCTCTGGTTGAGGAGCATTTAGGTTGTATCCAGGTTGTAGCTATGACAAACAATGCTGCTATGAACATAATTGAGCACATGTCCTTGTGGCACAATTTAGCATCCTGTTGATATATACCCAAAAGTGGTATTATAAAACATTAGGCAGTATTTAGCTTTGAACACCTATAGATTGGTGATTAATCTACTAAACCATTGCCTTTCCTTTCATTCTGCAAGAAGAAATTTGTGAAATCACATGTTCAATAATTCTCCGAGTTGTTGACGAATACAAGCCATTGGAGATATGAACAGTGGTCTAAGGAGCATAGCTGGTCACTGTGCACAGGAATATAACACACCAACCATCCATTCTTATAGGAGCTATCTGTCTTCTCTGTATCTTATCAGAGACAATCTAAAAATAAATGAACCATATTTTCTTATAGAACCAATCAACAACCTGATTTCCTATCAATGTTAGCTCGTGAAAACTACATTTTTCCTAGAAAGATATGTCAAAGTATTTCTGAAGTAACCATTTTCCTAAGGACATATAGTCATTTCTTCGTATATCAAACATTACTTAGATTGTTAAGTCTTTATATTGCACAAGTACCACGATAGTATGAAGATATGACAAATCTGTCTCCCACAGATCACCTGATACACAGTAGTCCATAGGAAAAGTACTCTCGCAATGTATATTTGATTGTGGGTTACAAAACTTTTAAGTTTTGCTCAATATAGGAAGCATTTAGTAAGCTATCCAGGTGAATGGAGTGCTTTGAGGCATCAATTTTATCTATCTATCTATCTATCTATCTATCTATCTATCTATCTATCTATCTATCTATCCATCCATCCATCCATCCATCCATCTATCTATCTATCTATCTATCTATCTATCTATCTATCTATCTATCCATCTATTATCTATCTATCTATCTATCTGTCTATCATCTATGTATGTATGTATGTATGTATGTATGTATCAATCATCTATCTATCTATCTATCATCTATCTATCTATCTATCTATCTATCTATCTATCTATCTATCTATCATCTTTGTTTGCTCATTTATTTTCTTATATATAGGGTTTTGGAGACAGAGTTTCTCTGTGTGACAGTCCTGGCTCTCCTGGAACTCACTTTTTAGACCAGACTGACATCGAACTCACAGAGACCCTCCTGTCTCCGTCTCCCAGGTGCTGGGATCAAGGGAGTGTGCCACCATCATCCACATTAATATTTTTAAAATGGCTTATCTCAATATTTCACAAACTATAATTTTAAGTTTGCATTAATAACCACAAAAGTACTAGGGATCATTTCAGTGTGTTGCATCATCACAATAATAACTGAATGATAAATATTGTGTTTATCCTAGGTGCTAGATCTAAGACTGAACTGTACAAACTGCCTGGGTTTGAAGGTCTTTCTCCAAAAGGCATAAACTGGCAAAGACCTTCATTCATCAGTGACTTCTTTTTTTTTTTTTTTTAAGTTTGAATGAGCTGTATTAGGAAGAGGGTGGATTAGGAACTAAACTGAAAGTTTTGAGATGCAGTATTAAGCTATGTTCTCATTTTCCACAGACATGCACAACACTTCCACACATAGGAAAAAGCAAGATTTCTATTGTGAGCCTTTGACTTTATTCTACACTCTCTCATATTTATTAAAAGCAATGTACCTATAAGCAAATATTGGAAGGTATCTTTCATATATGATCAAGTTAAAAAAATATGTCTCAAAAAATATGCTGGTGGTCCCATTTGGTTAGGAAAAAAAATGCATGTGTTAAGAGTGATTATTTCATCTACAGTGAGTAATCCTGAGAGGTAACAGGGCAGAATTCTGAGATCCAATCTATAAAGGGATCCTGTAAGAAAAACAGATTTCATTTTCTTTATATCTTTTCACATAATTTGAAACGTTTTCTATGAGATCACTCTTACACCGACTTTTGGGCCACTAATACATGTTAGTGCCAAAGAAACTTTGCTTAAGAGGTAATTCTGCTTTCAATGTATTTTTCATTTTGATGTATTTTAGTTTAATTTTAAAAGTATTTTTCATGTGGAGACTGAAAGATGGTCTCCAATCCCCTGGAGTTACAGACAGTTGTGAGGAACCATGCGGGTGCCAGGATTTGAACTGGGTCATTTGGAAGAACAAGCACTGAGCCATTTCTTCAGCCCCTATTTTACTTAAAATTATTGTGATCAAATAACAAAACAAAATGCGGTCTTCTACCTATTTAAAGGACATAATTATGTGGCACTGACTGGATTCACAACAAGTGCAAAAACACCGGCAGCTGTAATGTAAGCGAAAACGAGTCATCCTCCTGTCCTCTTTGTGCTGAGAGTGGACTCTGAGAACAGGAGACTCGTCCTTTCCATGTTTCTGTAACAACCATGTTATATCCTCCAAATTTCTTGCCTCTGGTCAGGAAGAGAACACCAACAGCAAATAATTAAAAAGACTGAAAACATTGTATCTTCTGGAACAGCAAGGAGGTAAGACATTTCCAATAGAAGTGTCTATTGTTTATCCTGTGGCGTAAAATGCTTAAAGCGCATGGTGGAGAGAACGCTCCCTGCCAAGGGCTCTGCTGGGAGCTTCTGTTTGTTGTTTCCGCAGGACTTCCACTGTTATTTCTGTTGGTTGTTTTAAGCACCAGGTTGGACTGGATGATGTTCTACTGTGTCTCTACTCCTTGCTGTTTGTCCTTTTAACTTTGTTTGCTACAAACTTAAACTCGCACAAAACCGAAAGTGCAGCTGCCATAGTCATTCTCCAAACAGAGCACAATCTGATTCCTAAACCTTAATCCCGTTACACAGAAACTCTGTAATGACTAATCAGCCATTCTAAATTACCACTATCCTCCACACTCAGCTCCTGCTAGTGAGTGATCTGGTGTCTGTCTAGAAATTTCCATGGATTTGCTTATTCGAAATTATTCACTAAATGTTTTCTTTGCCATATTGTTTGGAGTTAACATTTCCCTAGTAACTGGTGATTCCTAAGATCTGTTCATACAGTAGCTATTGACAAGTCTATTCTTAAAGTTCACCCAAGCGGAACTAAAATAGATTTTCTTTGATAACTTACAGAAATTCTTTATGTAATCATGATATTAACTGCTTTTTAGAACTGTCTTAAGATGCTAATCTAATGGGAATATTTCATTATTTCTTTTTCTGATTACTAAATGCAGGTGTATGAATCAACTAGTTTTTTTGTGCACCATAATGTGCAGTTTTCATGATGTGCTTGATTTTGGAAACTTTCCCGTATATGATCTTAATTTTATATTTTATGATCATAATGTCTGTGAAGAGCGATGCTTACTCTTTTCAGCCCAAAAAATTTGCTTTTATTTTCCATGTCTAATTTGTTGGGATAGAACTTCTACAGTATTAAATAGCAACAGATAAAGCAAGCATTCTTGTGATCCTAATCTTAGGTGAAAAACATTTAGATTTTACCACTAAAGTTTGTTGTTTTGAAAATGATTCTGTTTGAAGTTATACTTCCCTCACTTCCTGAACTCTTCCTTTTTCTACTTCAAAGGTGGGTTAAATTTTGTTACATGACTGCCTTGAATGTTTATGTATTTTTTTATACATTGTATTAATGTGTATTATGCTGATTTTTGATGCTAATCTCTATACTATTCCCAATTGACAATTTATTCTGTTGCTATGAATTTCTGTCCTTTACAGAGAGCTGATGAATTTAGCTGAGAAATTTCTTTTCAGGTTGATGTCAGTGAAGGGGCAGTAGTAAAATCTTAGAGCTCCATTTGGCTGACCTCAGTCTTCATTTCACTTTTTACTTATTGCTTTCACAAACCAGTTTGTTATATTATCATATTGTCCATATTATCTGTATACTTAATCACGTCTGCTTATTCTGAAGTACTGGCTAAGTAACATAGCAAGCTTTTTTCCTTATGCATTACAATCATATTATTTTAGTGTCCACATTTAGCTATTTTTGATTCTCAGCAAACCATACAACCTCTCTTGACCTCAGTCACTTGCCAGTGAAATGCGCATCTTGTAAGGCATACTTCATAATATGTAATAAAGTAATACAGATACTTACTCAATATACACTCATTATTGAAAAGCTTTAACCATGCCTTTTTTGTGTGCAGATATCATAATATGTTAGCCCATTGTTTAGGGAATTATTTGTAAAATAATTTTATTTAAGATGTATGGGAGCTATTGAGAATTAACAAGGTAGCTAGATGATAAAACAAAGTTGTACTTGACAGGAATTGTGATGTAGACATTCGAGATGCTTAAGCTTAGTAGTCAACTAACTCAGCCTGCAGTCTCCTGGGAAGAGAGCCTTGGTGGAGGACTGTATACACTGAGCTGGCCTATTGGCACATGTGGGTGGTAACCAAGTGGAAAGACCCACCCCAAATGTGGGCAGCACCTTCTGTAGCAGCTCATATAAAACGACAGGGAAGAAAGTAAACTTTTCTTCTTTGGTTCTCTCAGGTTTCACTCTTGTGGACAAGTTCATGTAACCTGTTATAACTATTGGGGTTGATTTTTCAGCAGAAATTAGAACTAGCTCTTCTGGGATTCTAAGATGGGCTGAAGACTTGGGGATCTCCAAGAAACTTCCAAGCCTTTGACACAATTTTGGAACTACTGGGGCACCCAGTATTGTGAGCAGAGATGCTGTTGAGAGACTCTTCTGAATATATTATATATGACAACTAACATATTACCTTTAAAATATAATGTATTCATATATATATATATATATATGTGTGTGTGTGTGTGTGTGTGTGTGTGTGTGTAGCTATACACATATTTCTCTTCCTCTAGATAGCCATAATAATATAACACCCAAATGAAGGTATAATAGTACAAAAATGAATATTTTCATACAATTAACAGTATCATTTACTTAGATATTCAGAGAAGATGTATATTAAGGAATTTTCAAATGAACCATAAATACCTTCACTGTTGAGAATACCTTTCCCATATCACTACAAACATGGAAATAAAAACAAAGAGACCAGACTATATATTCATGTTTCAGGCCTCAAAAACTGTACTGTGCTTGTTGATAATGAATCCGATCTATGCTTCATAAAACCGCAGTCTCTCTCAGTAAAACTGAGGTAACGACTCATGGAAACTGTGGCTGTTTAAAACTGCATCTTACCAGATATGCAACACACATCCTGACACTGAGCAGTAATAACACATGGAAAGTCATTGGTACAATAACAATTATTTAGATAGAGTTTCCCAGTTGAGAATACATTGCCTTTTCGAAAGAATGATACCATCTTATTTCCTATCAATTGAAAAGCAACAATGGGGGTCAGCATCAAAAATTCTGCCCTATGTCTACTGAAAAGAATCATATATGCTTAGCGTTTTTGTCCTCTGCTTTGTCCAAAATACATTACTTGTGGAAGAAAGAAAAAGACTGGATGAATAATAGAGAATCTCTTACAAGGATGTTATTTTCAAAGGAAAGATTTAAGAATACTATAATAAGAGACTTAAGGTTTCGTATCTAATATTATGAAGAAAAGTGAAATTCCCACAAAGCAGCAGTCAGTAACTATAGCAACCTTGCAAAAAGGAATCATCTTTATTCCGCACAGTTATATAGAATTTATCATCCTGGATGTGACAGTATGTACTATCTTTGCTGGTCTGCTGTGATACCCTAATATATAGACATTATTAGCTAGACCCATTGATTCATTATTTACCTGTCAAAAGCTTAGGCTTTTGAACACACATTTAAAATTAAAGTATAATACTTCAACAGTTAATCATGGTATCCATAAATTACAAAACAGGTGTTGACAACTTTGTTGAAATTCTTATTTCAATAATCATTAAAACTTATTTTCCCAAGTAAGGTAGTTTAATCAAATTGTTGTAACTGCATAAGGGAACTTCCAAAATAAAATGACCCTGGTTTAAAAAAAAGAGAAAAAGAAAAAACAGCAAAACTCTCATATCTCTCATATAATTCTCTTATAAAACCATGAGAATGAAATTAGTCCAAAAAGATGTTGTGATGGAAAGAAACCAACAGTGGGCATCACTAACGATTCCCAAGAGGGACTCCCTTTGAAAGAATGTGGAATTGTTCCATTTAGATGTATTTAAAATGTGGTGGAAAAGAATCTACTCCAATACTTAGTGTGCTCCGGAAAATATTACCTGAAATCATACTATATCTAGATATACACACTTGGTCAAACTCAATTAACGTGACTTAAAAAGACAAGCGTTAACACTGTATTATAATCTGGACATGACAAAGCATCCTTGCCATCCTAGTACCCAGGCAACAAGGCAACAGATTCAAAAGCTTAAGGCCAGCCTGGGCTTCTCAGAGATGCCCTGCCTATCTTTTGAAGCATGACTTACAGAAAATCATCTTTCCTTAAAGAACTTTGAATGGAAAAAATAAATAAAATAAATATGTGAGAGTACTAAACTCATAGAAGCATTATTAAATACTGTATTTTACTGTGAAATAAACATTAGCATTTGGGCTATTAACTAATACAGATATTTTTTATCTAATCTCTTTATACACTAGTACATCCATTTTGTGCCCTCTTTTAAGTAGTCTACTCGGCATATATAACAATTATATACTGGTAGGCTTAGTTAATGGCAGATCATATACAAATACTCTTAAGAATGGTTTAAATACTTGAACTAAAAATTATGTTTAGGTACATAGAAATGAAGAGGCTAAGATTAAAAAAAAATCTGGAATGTATATTGTCAAGTCATCTCATGGCCTTTTTCTTTGAAAGAAGGCAATATGATGGCCTGAGTATAATTCTTGAAGAAGATTTACAGTCCAAACAACTTAAAAACAATATTGTAGTTTCTGTTTATGTAAAAACATTATTTTAAAAGCTGTACAAATATTACTGTAAGGAAATAAATAATAACTCTTGAGATTTGAGATATAAGCATTTTAAAATAGACCAAGAAAAGAAAAAAAAAGAATTTCAAATATTACTTCAAAAGCTCAGGGGAAGTTATTTGCTTCTTGGAAACAAATGCCATTGTTATAGTCTGTGTGTTCTATGAATAGTCATAGCAGAGGCTGGTGGGAGTGTTTGTGTGAAGCATACAATATGTCTGTCTCAGGGATGTGATTCCACTGAGCAGTCATGAGGCATTTGCTCACATTCTGCCTGGTACAATGAAAATGTCCTTTAAGGACATACCTCGTATTACTCATTTGGTCTCTAACAATAACCACATTAAAGTTTGGAAAACATGAGGTATAAAATACCCAATAAATAAATTAGGAATATGAACCCAAATATTAATGCACAAATATGTTTTTCTCTAGTCTAACAGAAACATCTTTCTGCCTGTTATATTTGTGAGCCTTTCATTAAGAAAAATAATTAATGAAACTTTAAATGATTTTCACAATTTATTGAAATTTGCATGAAACTAGCCAACAAAATTTGCTAAGAGCTTTCAATTGCATGGTGACATTTCTGGAAGAGACGCTACGGATTCATGCTTGCCATTGAGTGGTGATGTACCCAGAAGAGAGCCTGTGGATTCTCCTGAATTATGTGATGATGAAAATCATTGCTGCTCTTATGTTATCTAAATATTTATTTTCTGCATCTCAACAAAAGATCCAGCCCAGTTTTGATAGATTCCTAAATAGACAGTTTGAACTTACCTTGACTGGATCAAGTGCAGAAGTACAGTACACTGCTATTGGATTGTATTAGCAAACTACACAAAACTAAGGAATTAATAATATTACTGCGAGTGTGAACTTCAAGTGAGGTGCCTTCCTTCTGGGTGAAGCTAAATATGGTACACACACATGGAAGGAGAAGGAAAGGAGGGGTAGAGGGAGTGAGGGAGAGAAGAAAAAGTGAGAAAGGGAGGAGGGGAAGGGGGAAAGGGGAAGTGAAAGGAGGGGAGAAGAAGAGAGGGGAGGAGAGGGGATGGAAGTGGAGTACGGCATCAGGAGAATGGGTGATGCTAGACGAAGCATGGAATATGCAAGGAATTGGAGTCCACACCGTCTGGTCAAGAACCGACATCTGTTCCTCTTTGGCAACATCTAATACCTGATCAGGAAAACTGACTAGGTATAAAATAGAATTGGCAGAAATCAAGGATAGATGAAAATTGGTCTTTAAATTTAGTCCAGAATATAGATAAGTGAAACAGATCATATATATTTCTCTTTTTTCTTTCCCCCCTCCTCTCTAAGAAATATTCTAAGCTCAAGAAGCATAATGCTTTATTAGCACCACAAAAGACTATGACTTTGACTTTATTTCAATCTGAATTCTGTTTTTACAGCATCAAATTTCAAATTGCCCTGACAATGTTCTCTCAATAATCATAGCACATCAGAATGGTGATTCCAGTTTCAGTGTTTAATTTTGATATGCTGATTCTCCCAAACTCTTCTTAGACTGTCTCCAATTATAAAATGAAGTACAACCTGATGGTGACATATGACAATGTGTTGTAAGAAGTTTTCTTTTCCATTTCATTGTCTTTTTTGTTATTGTCACAACATGGAAAAGCACTCCTGTTGTTTGGACATATCAGACTATAATTTGATATTCACCATCATAAGTCAGGTGATGGCAAGTCAGGCTTCCGTAAGAAGCATCCTGAGCACATTTGCTAGAGTTCTTCATTGTCTTTACACATAGCACTGTTGGTTTTCACCACTTCTGTTAAAAAATTATTTTGAAAATAATATAAAAATAAAATTTTAATTTTTAAATTATAATTTTACATTAAAATGCTTTGATGTATTTGTAAATTCTAGAAAGATATGCAGTTGACTCCTATCAGGTATTATTTTTCTCACAAAGTCTTTTTGACTCTCTGTCACACTGGGGATATTCTGAGTTTTTCAGTAAATCAACTAATATTTCAAAGCTCATATCACATATATATACCGTATTGTCAGTCTCCATGAGATGAATGTGATGATTCTATTGGACTATGAGGTTTTTCCTAATGCAATATTTAAAAAAAAGTTTCTTCATATGCTGAATTATTAGATCTAAAAAATATCATGAACAGAATCTTGTACTGGGAAATTTACTTTGTTATCACCTCATTGACTTTCTGTGGATCTCAGGGATTGAACTCTAAGAACAAGGCTTGAATAGTTGGCCAGCGAGGACCTTTTTCCATTGAGTCATCTTGTACCAGAGTTTACTAAGCATAAAGAATAACAGAGTAGCTCTGAGGAGCAGAAGGAGGGAGAACATGAGCAAGGAAGTCAGGACCACAAAGGGTGCACCCACCCACTGTGACAGTGGGGCTGATCTATTGGGAGCTCACCAAGGCCAGCTGGACTGGGACTGAATAAGCATGGGATGAAACCGGACTTTCTGAACGAGGCGGACAATGAAGGCTGATGAGAAGCCAAGGACAATGGCACTAGGTTTTGATCCTAATACATGAACTGGCTGTGTGGGAGCCTAGCCTGTTTAGATGCTCACCTTCCTGGTCCTGGATAGAAGTGGGAGGACCTTGGACTTCCCGCAGGGCAGGGAATCTGGACTGCTCTTCATTCTCGAGAGGGTGGGGGAATGGAGTGGGGGGGCGAGGGGGAGAGGGGGAAGGGAGTGGAGGGAGGGGGCGATGTGTGCGAGGAGGGGGAGGGAAATGGCAATTTTTTTTTGCAACAACTAAAAAATAAAAAAAAATAAATAAAAGTATAACAGAGTACTGAATTCGTTTTTGGAGAGTGGGGTGCTTTGGTTAGAACCCAAAGCCTTATGTCTGCTGGGAAATTACTCTACCACTGACCTGTTTCCCCAACCTCATTGTCTTAAAAAAATGTTGCAACTTTTAAAATATTTTAATCTGTTTAATTAGAACATTATAATACAGCAATACTGAAACATAATAAGTATTTTGTTCCTTAGGAGTTTTTATTTATAATTATTGCCAAGGATATTATATAACCTAGTTGAAGTAAAACCTTTTAGCCAAGGAAATAGTCTGTCAGTAACTGTTGATCATTTAGGGAAACTGATAATGATTTATTGAATTCCTGGTATTTTGTCTGTCAGGAGTAAACGAAGAGGTAGGCCAAGCAAACAGGGATAGGATCAAATACTGTCACTATGGACACAGCAGAAAGAGCCAAATGGAATGTTAAAATTAATACTTCCTTCAGCCTCCTAGAAGGGCTGCTCCATGGTGACCTGAATGACCATGAAGCTCAGGATCTCAGACCAGCTGCCAAGGCCACATTGGTCTTCCCACTCCTCACTCTAGAGTGAGGATGAATGGAAGTATGTGTGTTTGTTCTTAAACATATGTAAAGATTTTATTATGCAGTCTAATGCAAGTCTAAAATTCTCCTTGATCTTCTTTTGAATTCTACCACTTGGAATATTTCCAAATGCTGAAGAGGTAGAATATTTACATAGATAACTATTATTCAAAACAAGAGCTGAATAAAATTTCCTTTTCACTGAAAGCACATGACAGTGACTTAAGACACCTTTTCAACATATCTGAATAAACCAAGTATATTATTAGGGGGAAGAAACTTGCATCCTTTGTGATGGTGTATGACCTTCCACAAGGATTTATCTTGAGACTATATTTGGGTAACGTCTATTATAGTCTAATGAAGCCCAAGCTGACCTCAAACTAAGGTAAGTTAAAGATGACCTTGACCTTGAAATCGAATCCTCCTGCCTCTATTTACCCCTTACCGGGACCACAAGTATGCCCCATGGTGTCTGGTTCATGTGGTACTGGAAACCTAGCATAAGGCCTGTTGGAAGCTAGGCAACCATACTACCAGCTGAAATATATATACAGCTCAAAGTTTTACTTCAATATAAGCATGTTTATGAAAAGTTTAGGATGGGAAAGCACCTTCAAAATTCTTTCTTTTCTTTATTAATTTATTATCCTATTACTCCAATGACTGCTCTGTCATGCTCTGTTCTAAGTGATGTGGAGGAGGCAAATAGAGGCCGTGCACAGCATGTCAGATGAATACACAGCGGGTAATTACACAGCTATGTAAACCTACGTTATTTATTATGTCATAGAACGGGGTGGGCGATACTAAGGAGTGTTGTTATTTCAGAGCACAGGAGAGGCTGTATGAGAAGTCTCATTTGTACAGAGATTAAAATGGAACAGGGGAGGGTGTACTGACAATATTTGGAGAAAAACATGCACAAGGAACAGCAGGTGAATAGGTCCTAGTGTAGAACATAACGTTGATTGGACTGGCGTAGTCAGATGACAAAGGCTCAAATACAATTTTAGACAGAAGTTGTCATCTTTCCTACATCAAAAAGTCATTACTCAGATACCGGGAGCCCAGCAATCGGTGCCACTAAGAATGAATAATATCAAGTTTTTTTACTAAGTATTGCAGATCACTAATCATTCCTAGCATATGATATATCACTCCCATTCTCAAAATAGCACACATCAGTGCAAGAATCACTTGGTCACATTATAGAGAGAACAGCAATGACTAGCCAGACAGAGAGCAAATTAGTCATTCAGAGTCATTCAAGACTCACTTGGTCACATTATAGAGAGAACAGTAATCACTAGCCAGACAGATAGCAAGTAAGTCATTCAGAGTCACTCAGAGCACTACTTTAGGAATTGCAATTGTTAAATGCAGAAGGAGCAGCAGGCTGAATTCCCATCCAGCTCCAGGCGCCTGGCTAGCTTATGCCCCAAAATAACAACACACAAATTGTATTCTTTTAAACACTGCCTGGCCCATTAGTTCTAGTCTCTTATTGGCTAATTTTCACATCTTGATTAACTCATTTCTAATCATCTGTGTAGCACCACGAGGTGGTGGCTTACTGGGAAGGATCTTAACCTGCATCCATCTTAGAGAGGAGAGCTCTAGCATCTGCCTCACTTCCCTTCTTCCCAGCATTCTGTTCTGTCTACTCCACCCACCTATGTTCTAACCTATCAGGCCAAGCAGTTTCTTTATTAATTAACCAATGAAAGCAACAGATAGATAGAAGACACTCCCACATCAGTTAAATCTTTCAAAAGTATCTTCTTGAATTTTTAAGACAGAATCACATCTCCAGGGCTGGCCTTGGGTTCACTTTATATCCAAGGCTGGCCCTGGACATCCTTTCACCTCTACCTCTAATGTTAGAGTTAGATGTATAACACCATGCTTGTCTTTTAAAAACTATCTCAACATGGAATGCTTAAGCCACTGAGAAAATATGAACACTGAAGCTCTGTAAAATCTGGGATTTCATCATAAATGATCTTCATGATTATTCCATACTTAATAACACAGGGCACATTACATATGCATGTCTTATATAGCTTGCACTTGAAGTTACATTACAGATCACACCAGCAACAAGTATGGGTCATGTGTAGTATGTCACTTAGTGTTTCTTTTAACAGGTCAATACTCAGATGTAAGAAGTTCAAATAGGTGTAAGTGTGGTATGTGTATTTTATGTATATGAGTATGTACACTTGTGTGACCCCCCAAATTACATAAAATCAATCCAAGGCAATTAATACTGTTTTCAAAAGAAAATATTGAAAGTCAGTAAGACAAACATTTTGACTTGAATAGAATTTACACCATCACAAATAAAGAGCCAAAGAAGTCAATAAGAAATGATTCCTTCACTTTTCCCCTACCTAGTTCAGTGGAAGCTTCTATACTTCCTGCATCCTTTAAGAGTGATTAATAATCCTGAAAGACAGCAGACCTTAATTCACAAATCACAAACACAAGACATAATTTTATGGGGTATTTGAGAATTGAATAAAATATGTTTCAAATGGACAGAGGTGATATTTTGTAATTAATCTTTAACTAACTAGAAAATATTTCCATAACATTTGGTTTGTTTGTTTAATCTCTGTAAGGCAACTGGTGACAACTGGTTACTTCCTTGCAGGCAAGTTTCTTTAGCAGTTCAGACTGCCCTCTCCTTTAAAATAAAGAGCTTGTATTAGAGGTCTAGTTAACCTACTTGACCTCTGGTTAATCTAAGAGCAGTACAAATGAATCTAGGATGGGTTAAGAGGACAAGGTTGAGTGAATATCTCTGACCTTGCTCCTCTTCTTTTTCTTTTGGTGTTTTGAGACAGGGCTTCTCTATGTAGTCCTGGCTGCCACTGGAATTTGATTTGTTTTGACCAGACTGCCTTCATCTCAGAGATCTGCCTTCTTCCTCCCAAGTGCTGATATTAAAGGTTTGCACCACCACTGTCAGGCAGACCTTGATACTTGTAACACATAGAAACCTTCAGCACTGGGGGCTGGAGAGATTGCTTAGAGGTTAAGAGCACGGACTGCTCTTCCGGAGGTCTTGAGTTCAATTCCCAGCAACCATGTGGTGGCTCACAACCATCTGTAATGAGATCTGGTGCCCTTTTCTGGCTTGCAGGCAGACATGGAGGCTGAACACTGTGTACATAATAAATAAATAAATCTTTGAAAAAAAAAAAAGAAACCTTCAAAGTACTGCTATAGAAACTAACCTAAAAAAACTAACCTGAAACCTCTCTCCAACACCTGCTTTCACAAGGTCATCAATCCACTGACTGACTTCTATGCTATGTATAGAATTAGTGTAAGCGATAAGAAAATAAAAAAGAATTGAAAATGCCATGCTTGTTATATAATAACATGAAACAGAATGAATCAACATATTTATGAAATCTATGATATACATTACTTAAAGAAATAAACTAAAGATGTAAACAAACCTGTGGCTGGATATTTCAGGGTACAAAGCCCAAGACACAGCTCACAGTGTAATTCGATTTCTATAAAATGAAGACAAATCTATGGTGAAGAGCAGCTACTTTTCTGGTGGTGGGGGGGGGGAAGGATAGGTGACAAAGGGGTGCAAAAGATCTATTGGCAGTAGGAAGATTCCTTACCTCTACTGCACTACATTGTTAATTTAAAAGCGCATACAACAATTAAAATGCTCAAATTGCACAATTTTATACTGTACTATTTACTCTAGGAAAGTTTCTCCCAGGAAGTTGATGCTCATATAGAAATGATTATCACAATGTGTGAAGACCATGGAGAGGATGACCAATTGATAGTACGTCTTTTACTGTAGTTTTGCCTGAGAAACTACAGAAGATTTAAACGTAGCTTTGACAGGTCATAGAGTAATGTCTAGCACTATCTTGATTTGCTTTAGGTTCAAAATTTTTGCTGAATTGGAAATAAAATACTCCTGTTAAGTTGTAGTTACTGTAATTTATGAAAAATCTTGGCACCTTTGAGTTACAATTCTTTTCTTCTCGTTGAATATCTTTTTCTTTAGCCATGATATTTTTTTTTTAATTTTCTGATGCAAATTGTTTCCTTTTAGAATTACCATTTCAGAGATACTTTCAGCCTTCAGTGTAACTCAAGGATTTTCATTAGCTTCATTGTTTCTAATGAGGGCAACTGCCTCTTCTGTCTGGAATCCTTTAAAACTATTGCATGGAAGAGGGAACAAGGAAGTGTCTTACTTCAGAACTCCAAATAGGACAGATGTTTCAAACTTTTTGTTTTATAAACTATCTACATTGTGTTTCCAAACATCACTTATTTCTTATGAAAAGTATAACCATAAATAATAAAATGGCTGCATATAGAATAGAAAAATAAAAAGAGGGTATAGTTTACTTTATTCAATATAATTTTCTGTGAGAAAAGTATTGAATTATTATAAGATCCAAATTACCATATCTAAAAATATGAAATTGTCAATGAAGCATATTGCTTAATGTAAAACTACTCTTATGTCATTCCCCAAAAAGCATTACTTTTGAAACATATTTAATTAAGCCATCAGCTAATATATAGTATAGTTTAGTCTATTTTTAACCAGAAAAATAAAGCAATTTCCATAAAAGATTTTTCTTCTGCATATCAAACAAAAGGAGGCATCCTGGATTGTGAATATAACACCTTTTTTTGAGAAGAAAATTCTAGATTCCTGAAGACAGACTAAAAATTATTTCCTTATATAGGTAATCCAAAGAAACACTTGTCAAACTGTGGGTTAAGTCTTCTAAAGTCAGACACAGTTTCAGAAGAAGAGAATGCATTTTCTCTGGTGTATTTGCCAAAGTACTACTAAAGAGATACATAAATAATGAAGATTAAATTGCGAACACCAACATAAATGAAGTACATTCTGATGTAATGTGCTGAAAGTTAATACTGGTTTTCTACATGTTTCTTAGCCTACAAAACACAGGCATGGAGGTAGATTTTCACATCAATTATGTGAAAGAGAAAGATTCCACTGTAATTTCTGTGTTCATTGTTAGACTATTCAGCAGAATACCACTAAAGAACACAGACACACACACACACACACACACAGAGAGAGAGAGAGAGAGAGAGAGAGAGAGAGAGAGAGAGAGAGAGCTCAACAGAGTGTCAGTGTCAGATAAAGAGTTGCAGGTCTTAAAAGGTGGGTCTTCACTGCATGGTGTTGATTAACCCCCAGTCTCCCACAGTCCATATTATAAGGCCATGAGGCCTACTTCTTTCCCAACCTACAATTATTACAACCAAATCTCCTTCCCACCAGTTGATAGTATTATCTAGAAACAATCAGAGTCCCCTGAGGTAGAGCTGACCTAAAAGCCTCCTGTCTGACGATTAGCTTTCATGGCACCTGAAGACTTCACACAAGCTTCCAAAAGCTGGGTGCGGTGGACAGGACAGCATGATTAGCTGGAAGGCTGTAGTAGTAGTAGATATGCCCTGGCTGTAAGGAGCAGCTTAAGATCCACTCAACAGGAGGGAAATTGTGTTTGGTACAGGAAATATAGCCAACTACCCAGGACTAGTGAGTAATCAAATCTATTAGAACATTTTTAATTAATTTGCTTAATTACATACATGAATACTGTATTTACATTATTCCTGCCTCTTCAAATTCCTTCCATGACTCCCTGACTTTCTTTCAAATTTGCAAGCTTTTGTTTAATTATTACTGAGGACCATTTTTCCCCACCTACACTGGTTTGTTGACTGGTGTCAGTGTACAGAGCTCTCATTAACTGTTGGTGGGATTGCAAGCTAGTGCCGGCACTATGAAAACAGTGTAGAGATTTTTAAAAAGAGTCTAAATTATTCACCATATAATCCAGATGTACCACTCCTTAGCAACTGTCCAATAGCTATGACACCCATCTTACTCCACAGATAGTTGTTTTATCTACATTCATGTTACTTTATTCAGAATAGCTAAGAAAGGAAACAGACTCTATGTTTTTCTACTGATGAATGGGAAGGAGAGCATATACAAAATGGAATCCTATTCAGCTGTAAGAAAAAGTGAAATCATAAAATTTGCAGTTAAATGAATGGGATGAAAACATATTATACTGTGAGGTAATCCACACCAAGATGTACAAACACCTGTATATTTTCTCGTGTGGTTAATCTAGCTCCAAATCTTTAGATGTAATAATGTGGGGTAACTGCAGAAACCAGAGAAGAAAGGCCATGATGGAAGGAGAGGTTCTAGAAAGGGGGATAGTAGAACACAGGTGCAAAGAATGGGATAAGAAGGAAATGGGGGCATACATAAGGAAATGGAAGGAGAAGTATAAATAACACATTTTTTTTTTTACTTCAAAGCACATTCATATGTAGGAGGGAGAAAAAGACAAGATCTCCTAAGTAGATTGGGAGGGTGGAGGTCACAGGCTAGGATAGAAGGGGAGAAGGAAGGAAGGGAGGGGAGGGGAGAAAATGTACAGTGCAATAAGAACAATAAAAAATTTGTAAATTAAAAAACATAATAAGTATATGTATACAAAATAATGCAGGTTATTTCTGTTGATTTTGATTCCCTCCAAGAGCTTGAGGGTAAGGTCATATTGCAGAAGACATCACATACATCAGACACAGGATGTGAATAATCCAGCTGGAAGTATCTTGAAATTCTCCTCCTTGAGGACAGATCTCATAATAATGAAGCTGTTATGCAAGCTGCCAAGAGAAAAACTCAATCTACAATTCTACTCACTTGTGAAATCTACTAATCACAAAAGTGAACAGCAAGGCAAGATAATCCCCAAGGTCCAATAGTGACTCTTGTACTTTGGAGGGCAGCCAGTAGCCGTCTAATTGGACTTAACACCCACTTAAAAGTGGTGTCATGTCTGCTTATTGTAAATGCAGTCAGCCACCTGTGGACGGTGAGATCATGGACAAAGCTGAAAATCTCTTACTGCCACGTTCCTAAACCACTATAATTCCTAACTGAATTCTAAATATGTGTCTTTATACTCATAGATGAGTGTATATCTCACTCCTTATTAAAAGAAATAAAAACATACTTTTTGAGGAAGACAGTACCATTGAAATGTCTACAACTAGGTAAAATGCAGAAAACAACTGACCATCGTGTCCAACCCCAACTGATACATCTACAATACAATGCCTACATCTAACTCTCAGGTAACACAGCAGAAAAGCTGTCAGCAATACTATGAGAGTCAAAGGACCAGGACACCTTCTGAGAGATAGTCTTCTCTATATGACAAGGAGGCTGCACCCAGGAGATCTCAAAAACAGAAAACAGTTTTCAAAACTCAAAAATAAAATGCAATTCTGATCATAAAAAGTCTGTTTCAAAGATATGCTGACATTTCCTCTTAATATTTTGCCAGGCAGGGGGGAAGGTAGCATAAATATAAGTCACTTCACTGTTCTTGCTTACAGTGTTTTCTCTGATATTACTTCTTGTATACGATATTATAGAACCTTTGATATGTGACAGAATTAAGTGAAACACACAAACTTTACCATTTAAGAAACATAAATGTCAGTTTTCTAAAGCCTTGTATGTCAAAGCAAACAGCAGGAGACTTTGAAGACAAGTGGAGCAGCAAACCAAGGGCTCTGAGAGATGTGGAATAAGTACTACGGTTTTATGTCAGGGGAAATTTTGAAATGGGTGCGGATGAGAGGAGCAAAAGACAACAAAAGGGGTTCTTTTTGCACATATTAAAAATCGAATCGTAAGTCAGGAGTATGGCCCACATTTTAATACCAGCACTTGGGAAGCACACACAGGCATATAAGTTTCTGTGCATTTGACATCAGCCTGGTCTACACTGCAATTTCCAAAACAGCCAGGGCTACGTGGAGAGATCCTGTTTCAAAATAAGGAAAGGAAAATCCTAACAAAAAAATAGAAAATGAAAGAATCCACGATAGCACTCATGTAATAAAGGGAAAGCGGGCAATGCAATTACAAAACACAGCATGTTTCCACATCATATAATAAGAAATAAAATGCTGTGAACCTCAGTTTACTCCTAGCTGACCGGAACCAGTGTAACTGGTGAACAATGACGGATTTGTAAACATACAGCTAATTCCAATCATTTTATTGCACTCTTTCCTATGTCCCACACTGAATTACACTCCAATTCTCCAAAAATATTTTCTAAACTCACCTTTGAAGGCGTTTCATCCTAAAATTTCAACTTTCAACTTAGACGCAGCCTCCAGTTCAGGTCATCAGATCTAAGTAAGTTTTGTGTGCATTCAAAGAAAATGCATTTGCTACTATCAATTCAATTTGTAGACTTAGACAGCAAAAGTTTGAAAAACGGTGGCACCTCAGGTGAGAAAGAGGGTGCCACAGACACAAAATCAGACACAAGCCTGGCTTATTCTTGGGTGCAAAAACAGAGTGCTTCTCTGAAGTGAAGATTACATGTGAAATTGAGATTTTGTGACATGCAATAGGGTACCATGTGACATATCTGAGCAAGGTTATCCTGTGTAAGCCAGAAAATCTGAGACCTAGAGTAGATGGGTCTGTTAAGGTGGTTGAGAGGAATAAGTAAGCTAAGAATGATATGATATAGGTCATGCAGGAAACCTGAAATTTCCAGAGACGAAAAGCAACTTTACTCTTAAGAATCAAAAGATTGAACTCTTACACAATCACCTTGAGTCTCTTCTGCAGCATTCTGCCAGGGTAGACCCTACATATAAAATCCAAATCTTCCTTTATCTTTCCACTTACTGTCTCTACACCACTCAAGCTTTCTCCATGTTATCCTCTTACCCACTCTGTATCTGCTATTTTCTTTTATGAATGTTTGGCTCACAATATACTATGACAAGTCAGATATATTCTTATGTTCCTTGAATAACAAGAAGAGGTGTAATAAATTTTGTGATGATTAAGTTTTAATGAGTTATTATCAAAAATGGATAAAGAATAAGAATTGTAAATTTGATTTTTCATGTCAATTACTTAGTGATCTGACACAAAATTAGTTTCATTAAGAGACATCAGAAAAGGTCTTAATCTCAAAGGAAAACTCAATAAGGCTTGAAAACTTTGGAAAACCAAGAAGAAAATAAAATTAGGACCATTTGGACAATTTAGACCAAAACTGACCAAAGAACAATCCAACAGAACTATCTTCATGTTCTTCATGGAGTATGAATCCAATAGAATGAAGTATGAATCCAATAGAATGGAGTATGAAGCCAATATAACAGCAGCTATCTTCACTTTCTTCATAGAGTATGAATTAAATCAATCCCATTGTCAATTCATACTCATCAGAATCGTTTTCTTTGTGTTTATAAGTACTTACAGAATGACTGCATCTGTAATTGCAGCATGCCTGCTAGAAGATGGAGACATTAAGGAGGGGATGAACCTCTGATTGACCCATATGAGTCTCCAACAGGAAACTGGAGCCACTAGATTTTAGAAGCAGGAATAAGAGTGAGTTCTTTATCCCCTATGTGAGGCTTTCCTTCAGCTGACTATCAGAAGCGGCAATGTTGTTCTTAGACACCATCAATTCGCTTACAAAGAGCTAGAAATTGTCCTTAAAAAATGGGCAAGGACAAGGAAATTAGTTTACTCTCAGCAACAGTCCTTATACCAAACATCAACTCATTTTGCTTATAAGACACACAAAAGTAAAAACAGTCCAAGTTTTTTTAAAGATACTGAATCACATTTAGAGTTAGGAACACAGTAAGAATAAAAATAAGTTTTCTCAGGAACAAAAGAGCAAGAACAACAGCATAAATATTAATGAACTAAATCTATACCCCAAACTCCACTCTCAGAAAGAAAGGTTTTCAGAATTGCAGCCTAGACATCATGTTAACTTATCTTGGAAAGTAGTCATCCAAAAATCTGCTATCAATTAATTTTGTTGTCTGACTAAATTTGTGGGAACAGCACTGCTTTCGAGGAAGGGTATCTTCATCTATAAGACATAGTCTTTCTAGTGGGTTTGTTCCACTGACGGCAGAAAGCTCAAATTGAGTATAGCACAGTCTTTCTAGGCACCGAAAGGCACCAGCAGTGTGCCCTTGTTGTTCCCTCACATGGCACCAGGAAGCCTTACTATCTTGGAGACCTTTTCTCATGTTCCAAAGTGGAGTCAAGTATTGTTATCCAATTTCTCAGACAATTGCTTTTGAAGTTGAAATTTAGCTGGACATGGTGACACCAGTCTGTAATCATGTGAGTTGGGATGCTGGAATATGAGTTCAAGGCCAATCAAGAATTCATAGCGAGTTCCAGGCTAGCTTGAGCTACATAGTGAGATTCTGTTTTAAAATAAACAAACAAAACAGTAACACTAAAAACAAAAATCTGCTTGCATAGAGATGCAATGTTTTATTATACAATCTTGTCTTATTTGGAATTATTAGAAGTGTCAGTAGCATCAGAGATACAAATGCTAGGGAGAAATCACAACTGTATCACTACACTGAAAAATGCTAAGCATTTTTCTTACCCAGCACATACATAGTACAGGAACAAGCTAAATGGATTAAAGCTATTTTCTTTTAGAACACTTAGAAAGAGTATATATTAAACAGTGTTTATAAGAAGTTACTCTGATTAGCTAAGAGGTCTATTAAAAGCCTTAAAAAACACTTTTTAAAACTTTCTGGGTGGTTGACACCCAGAGCATTCTAACCTATACGTTACTTCATCCTTGTTTATGAACTAACATGATCAGCTCTTCAACCTATACTAGACTTGTTCTGTCTTACTGTAACACTAAATTAATGTGGCTTAAAAACTAGTTTTTAATAACATCTGTTTCTACTAGGTAAATGAACAATGTAGTTTTTAAGGAATGGCCATGTAAGGTATGTATATACAATGTAGTTTTCTAAGGAATGGCCATGTAAGGTATGTATATACAATGTAGTTTTTAAGGAATGGCCATGTAAGGTATGTATATACAATGCAGTTTTCTAAGGAATGGTCATGGAGGGTATGTGTATACATATGTACATGATGATACTGACTTTCAACTTACCATTTCCTAATAGGTCCCGTGGACCTTTTGAATTATCACTTTGTATCAGGTTAGAACTTGGCTTACAATTTAAGAATAGAAAATATTGCAAATGGAGGGAAAATACATGGACATATTTGTATTGCCTGCAGAATAAATGTCTCAAGCCTAGCTGCATTTCTTGCTCAGTGGCAGCCTTGGTGTTCACCAGTGAAAACATAAAATCTGTTCTGTCAGTGGACCCTTAGGCAAAAGCAATGGCGCTGGCAAATGCCTGAGATGCTGCTCACCACAGGCCCAAGGGCTCTAAGGTACTTATATGGTAAAATTGAACTTGTGTTATTTTTTTTTCTTTGAAACGATGAAATCTGGAATGCTTTAATGAATTCAAAATTTTAAAGGGTAAAATCTGAAGTGCTGGCTGTAGACCACTAACAGGAGTTAACCATTAACGGGAGTTTTCAAATGTTCCAGAAATAAGAGCCCCTTTGTATATATAAAATGGGAGGAAGTCCAGTATTAAAACAGATTAATGGCTGTAGAATCTTGATACAGCTCTTAGCAGGGCTTCCTTCACAGTGGTCTTGGCATGTCTACCCATAGCCTCAGGCTTGACAAAGCACCACTTGAAATCCATTAGCTCTGTGTCATCTGTGGCATTTAGAACGGAAGAATACAGCTTGTTTCATAACAATTTCACTCAAAAGAATGAGACAAGTCAGAATGGCTCAGCTAAAACTTACATAGTTGGAAAAATAAACCTAGCTGCTCTCACCTAGGTGTTCCTGGCAGGGCTCAGTTTCTGTTTGCTTCCTGTAGTTTAGAAAGCACAGTCTCGAAACCCTCAGTATTGTGCAGTCCTAATGTGACTATTCTGCTTTGGGAATAGGAAGAGGCTGAGATGATTCCCTTAAGTAAACAGAGTGAAAGCAGAAGCACAGGGGCAGAGATGGCGCTGAGGCCATGCAGTAGCATGTGGCTGGAGCGGGATGCCTTTTATGGTCTAAACTATATTGTGCGTCACTTGTTGCTTCTTCTTAGGCAAAACAATTCCCCACCTCTTAGTTCCCTCATTTGTAAAATATTTTGTATGCACAAAGTAACTTGACCTCCGTTTGGCAAGGGTCTACCGTATCCATCAATATGACACATTTTGACAACGGTCACTGGTTGGAACACACTATCAAGTTTTTATCGTCTTCAGTACTTCATCCTGCCTCTCCATGCCCAAACAGTGGTCGCTCTCCACCTGAGTGCCTTCTAAGGCAGAGACTCTTCTCCTGTGTGTTCTTTCAGAAGTGTAATCTTTGTAGACACCATCACTGAAGCTCTATAAGTGACGTTTTTCTTTGTCCTTTAACCTGCCATATGGAGTTCAGCTCTCAAAGTCTCCCTCGGTTTACTTAGTGCCATCTTCCGCTGGCCTTGCTCTCTTTGCCTCACCAAACATTTGACTATAACTTCACCTGGGAACTGTACTTTCTAACATCACCTTCTCAGTTCAGACCCCATCACCTTTGACTTCCTTTGTTCCACAGCTTCTTCATTTCATTTTCTCTCACTACCCCTGCCGTCTTGACACAGCAAATGGCAGCTGGCAGTAAGCAGGGTTGGGTGACGCCGTGCCCTGACTCTCTCACACATATTCACAAATTCAGGTACACAGAAATCTGCCAATCACTATATTTGTGTGCTTCATGAATTTGCTTATGGCTCTAATAGTCACTGGGACTATAAAGATAAATAAGGTTCTGTGTGTCACCCCAAAAATTAGTTAAAAATGATCTGCAGCTATGGATTAGAATGTTGTCAGTTGCCCGTTTCAAAACTCTTTTCAGGCCACCAGGACTAGAGTCATGCCACGCCCATCCATAACCACGTTCTGTGTGTTACCTCAGTCTTCTCATCACGCTGGCCTTTCCTTTACCAGGGAGGCTCTCCTCAGCTAGCTCTTTACTTCCAGAAACTTTCATATTTCCAAGTAGAACTTCTCTTTTGCTCTATATGACAGTTTATTTTACATATTTATAAACAGTTTATATTTATTTTATATAAAGAACACTCAATAAGACCTCATATGTAGCTTATGCTCACTAACCCATATTCAAGTAAAAAAAACTGAGAAAATATGCTTATTAAACAATTTTCCCAGTATCGTCTCATTATTTGGATGATCTACTAAATATTTGACACATTTGGAACAGGTAGAGAATAGTACAGAAGGCAATCTTGCACTAGGTGTTATAAATATATTTTGATATAATATATGTATATATATATTATAAATATATTCTCACCTGGATATTGGTATGCTACCCAGCTTTATTCCTTATCACATATTTTATAACAAGTGATAATATATTATCTGTTTATTATATTAGGATTCAAAATTTCTTGGTTGCTAATGATAACCAGTCTCCCTGCCTTCATATCCTAGTGGTGAGCCCATATATCTTAAATGGTATCTTCACTCAACTACAGCTTATGATGGGAACCTGAGAATCAGTTGTAACTTTTTTTTTCTTTTTTCAGGTTGGGGGGGGGGATCAAGACAGGGTTTCTGTATGTAACATCTCTGACTGTCCTAGAACCCACTTTGCAGACAACCTGGTTCGAAGTTAAAGAGATCTGCCTGACTCTGTCTCCCAAGCGCTGAGAGTAAAGGTGCTACACCACATGTCTTCAGCTCTGCACAGCCCACAAAAAATGAATATAAAATCTATCATACTTCCGATGTTCTTTCCTTTCTCCTGCTCTGATTCTCACAAAGGTGAGTGGCAGGTATCATTTTGACTAAAGCACAGTTGTCGTGCTTATTTCCTCTAGTTACATAGTTCTGAAATTTGTTGTGTTACCAGCATAATCTTTATTTTTAAAAGGCAGGTGAAATTTTGTTCCTTGAAACTTTCACACTCTTGGATTTTATGTTTTTCTAGCTGGATTATATTTACTTCTTGCAAATTACTTGTTTTTGTTTTTTTGTGGAACAAGCACCTCCCTATCATGGGAAGTCAAAAGAATAGCACCCAATCTATGGTTCTAATCTCTAGAACTTAAGAGTGCATTAGGTTACACAAAAAAAGCAACTGAACTTGGAGATGTAATTAAGTTTGCTAAACAATAGACATGTGAAGAGGGAGAGTATCATAGATTTTCATAGTATGAAATAAGTATAAATTCTTTATAACATAATGATATACAAGAAGAAAATATAACCATGAAACAAATGTTCATAGAAATACAAGATTTCTACCTTGATAAAGTGAAATGGGGTCACCAGTCAAGGGAGTGTAGAGTAGCTTCAAAACTGGAAAAGAAAAAAAAATCCCCAAATTCCAGTCTTTTATCCATTGAGATAGATCTATACCACACTTCTGACATGAACAACAGTAAGGTAATAAATTTTTCCCAAATATGCTGATAAAATTGTGATAACTTCCTGGACGATGGTGGCGCATACCTTTAATCTCAGCACTGGCGAGGTAGAGGCAGGGATATCTCTGTGAGTTCGAGGTCAGCCTAGTCTACAAGAGCTAGTTCCAGGAGAGGCTTCAAAGCTATAACAAAACCCTGTCCCAAAACCCCTCCCCACCCAAATTGTGATACCTTGCTACAGTATCAGTAGAGAAGAAATTGAAATTTCTCAAGAAGGTTAGTGAGTTGAAAGCCATGATGTTAATAGCTCAGATAAGGTGGAATATTGCTCTTGTAAAATATATTGTTATGAGTTTTAACTGTTGTGAAGAATGTTTGCAAAAATACCTTTAACTACTATGCTTCTTGACAGGCAGCCTGCATTATTTGTTATTTATTATTGATTCCTAATATCTTGGAGAGAATATTTGGTAAAATGGTTGCTTTTTAACAAGTGATGTTAGGGCTGAACAGAAATATTTTAAGTTTCCCTAAAGCTCAAATTATACAAGGCTGAGCAGAAAGTGAGATGGCCCTCTCTTTTAAAATTTGGCAGGTGTCAACAAAAGGATACACACACAGACACACACAGAAGCACACACACACAAGTTGGACGTCTGAAACAAAAACATCATATGCAGATTAACACTTCTGATTCACACTTCTGGATCCTGCTGTGCCCTGCTCAGAGAACATGGACAATGACTACCTTTGGATTTGAAAAGTAGCCTAGCGAGTGTAGTATGTTCAGTACAGAGGAAGGAAATGGAGGAGAGAAATCTGGCAAGGCTTCAACTCTGGAAAGGATGACATTAAAAGACAGAAACTGTATACTCTGGGAAAGAACAGTCAGGGTTTGCATATGAGAGAGTTAACTTGTTTATAGAAGGCATTTCAAGTTCTTAAGTCTATACAGACTTGTTTAACTCTATCAAAATTAAAGAAAAATACAGAACAGAGCCCTTTGGAGTAAACCAGTAAAAATTTTAGGATATAACAATAACAACATGGGTGAATGGTGATAACTTAAACAGGCATAATTTTAATTAAAATAAACAATTTTTACAGTTACAGAATTTATTTCAAGTTATTATTTTCGGAGGTGTCAACTCTATTCTGCTTCTGGGCTCACAAACTAAGCTTGGGTCAACCTGGCTGCAGAGGAAGGGAGCCTTGCTCACGGCTCATTTCATTAGAAGGCTTCTACAGCGTTGCCACACGTTATGTTGCTCTCACTTGTCAATTAATTCCTTTTCAATTCTCAAAAATTTTCTCTGGTTTTCTGGTTGTACTGGATTTCACAATGACCACATACTTTCTTGCTTCAAGTCACTTGCTATGCTTTATTTGCTATGTTACAACTCCCACATATTTTTTGAACACTCCAAAATAAAACCTGGAAGGGAATTCAAAGACGTGATGGAATTAAGGTTTTTTTCTAAGCCTATATTCATTTATATTGAAGCAAAACAATTAAGCAAAATAAGTCAAAAGCAACCTGAACATTTTCTTGGGAAGCAATTAGAACTAGTTCGTTGTTAACAGGACCTTAATACTTTCAAGTAATTTTTTGTGTGTTGTTAAAGAAAAATGGTTTGCCTTTGTTGTTTCAACTCATAAAGGATGTTAGGACCATTTGCCAATCATCTTTCAGGTAGATATGTCAGGTATGTTGTAAGGGTTTCATTTATGTTTGTCTTTTTTTTTTTTTTTTTTTTTGCTTTGTTAGCAGTAAAATGAAAGTCTTAACAGAAACCCTCACAGGGATGGGAAAACAGCTGCTGGTGAGAGTCTAGTCGAGCATACAGAAAGCTCTGAGTTTGGTTCTTAACACAAACTTAAACCAAGTGTGGTACCATATGTCTGCCATCTCAGGACTTAGGAGGTAAAAGCGGGAGGACCAGAAGTTCACATTCATGCTCAGGTACATAGAAAGTACAAATGTAGAAAGTACAAAGTTAGCCTGGACTACGTAAGATGTTATCTCAACAACTGTGGTCTATACAAGATGTGGTGTGTGTGTGTGTGTGTGTGTGTGTGTGACACAACTTCTTATAGTCCTTTTCATCTTACTTCATTTCTCAACATCTAAGACTCTCTGGACTGTGTAAATGTGGATACTCAGGGTAAGAGGGTTTTTCCATTTACCTTTTCTTTACGTTATTCAAATGTCTTTGGTTTCCCTTGAAAAATGGCTTCATTTTCTTTTTAGTCACCAATAAAGATCTAGTTCTCCACATTGTTCTTCAGTTGACCACACACCCTTCTCTAGAAATATATACTTTTTCAGTTTTTCATTTCATATCTACAATAAAATAAGTTGTTTTGCCTGAAATTTACAAATATTAAAAAATGGGATTTCAAAAGGCCAAATTACTTGACTAAAGCTACATACCTGATGATTTAGAGCGTGGCATCTAATTTGTAGGTATACTCTCCTGCAATCTGTGTATTCATTGAATACAGACTTTGCATCAATTATCTCTTGGACTTTGGCTAAGATGTGGAATAGTACTTGGCTTTCATTGAAGTTTACTATCTTCTAGGGATCACATCTGTCTTTAAGATCTCACTGTTTAATAGAAAATGAAAACCAATGCCATCCACAACAGAAGTAAATATCAGACCTAGTGTTAAATACATTCTGACTGGTTTGATCTAGTTGTGGCAGTGTAGTCAGTAGGCTAAAGTTTGCTATTGACACAGACAAATCCTTTAGTGCCCCCCCCAATTTAGAAACTTTCTATCAAGTTCCACTTCTTGTGTGATTCATGTACCTACCATGACAGTGACCTAATGTCTTCCACCTCTGCAAAAACCTCACCAAGACTTACCAAAGGGCTGTCCAATGTCTCCTAATCTGTTTCACATTAAAATGCACTTGTCTAGTGTATATCACCAGATCATTGTCTAAGAACAGATGTATTAGTGAGAAGTATGTGGCACTTTCAGATATTTCATGTTAATTTTTTTAGCAGGGCTGGGCTACTGAGAGATTTATTTTTGATGGGGATATAATTTCTAGTGTCCCTTCAAATTACATGAAATATGCAACCATTCGTAGACAGAGCCCTCTCCAGCTGCTGGCATTGCTCTTCTGCATTTCACTACCTGGAGAACACATAATGTCTCACTGTCCTGTGTCTACAGGCTCCTCTCTTCCTGTCACTTCAGCACTCCTCAGCCTGTTTCTTCTTGTTTGCATGTCTCTTTTAACCACATCCTTTTGAGATTTTTGAATATACATATATATTATTTTTAATGGCTCCAAGATTCTCCTGTTTTAATAAACTTCTGGGACCAAATGTCTACTTGCTACAACATTTTCCTTGCTCAAATGGAATAATTCTGCTTAATGGTCTTTCACTGTAATCTCCAGTCAGTACCCAGTTGTGTTTGTGACACAGTTTTATGTCAACTTAGTATTTGTTATTCAGCCTTTTCTGTCTGATCTCTTTATCAGATTTTACTGTTGAAACTGTTCCTAAAGGTATTATGGAGAATCCATGATCAGGCATCACTGTAAAAGTGCAAAAGTTGTGACACACTCAACTTATTACATTTTCTTAAACACAATCTGAATTACATATCGAGAATACTTTAATGACCACTACAGCACGGGTTTAAAAATTTGGATGACCTCTTAACTAGAGGAGAAACAGCTATTTAGTTGACCTCTTAACTAGAGGAGAAACAGCTATTTAGTTGCAGGAGTCAAAGCCAATTATCTAACCACATCTTTCTCAGTAGGAGAAGTTCTCTTAAAGTAAATGGTAATTCTCTTCAGCAGTGAGAAAACTCAACTTAGAAGCAGTACAGAGTGAGCTAAAGTATATGTTACTGTACAAAAAACATCAAAGAAGATCTTGTCACCATGAAGTTCAAATATCTAGCTTTTGGAAAACAAAATCTATTTGGTGGACTTGCTAATGGCTAACTTGTGCTTTGTGTCTTCTTGGGAGGAAGATTGTTTTTTTTTCATTTATTTTATTTTTTTCTAAGCACAGAATTCCAACTGCCATGAACCTATTGAAAAAAAGTTTTCTTAGGGTCCTTGAAAATTTTTGTATTTAAAAATATGCCTCAACAGACAATTTGCTTATGTGTGTTGGACAGTTTTCTAAGAACTATTGAGGAAGAAAAAAAAAAAGATTGTGTCAAGGTTGTAGTAATGTGTGAACAACTGTTCATATGTTCTACCAGTAAAGAGAAATACCTGAGTGCTTTGCTTCAATAGTGGTTCTCAGTAGAGGTTATTTCCTTTGGCTAAGTCATGTCATATTTCAGATAGTTAAGGAAAAAGGTCAACGGGGCTTAGTCTGAAAGGTCATTGTCATTCCTTCTAGATACAATGAGAGGACAAATATAAAATTAACATTATTTGACACCATCAGCTCAAGAATGGGACTTCTTTGTGGACTACTTGCTGCCTCCTCTATCATTCTACTTCATTGAATCTAACATTTTTAATCCCGTGGAAGAAAAGATCTCTAGTCACAGAAAGTCAACATAGCCCTAACTTCTGGGCAAGCAATGGGAAATGCAGGTGCCTTTGGCTGTGGATCAGGTATGTATCCTTTCATTTCACAATTACTTGAAAGAAAGAACAAGATACCAAAGTTTCTTTAGGTAAGCACAACAACAAAATTTTTAGCTATTCTTTAACCTTTGCAGATTGCTGGAATAATTTGCTACTAGGTTTGAAAAGCCAGAACTAGCTTGTATTCTAGGGCTTCCCTGCCAAGGGGAATCACAATTGACCAATTTAGGGAATTCCAGCCCTTTGGCAGCATGCTAACCCATTCTAAATTTGGTTGTTTCATTAAGTGGATAATTAAATTTCCTACAAATGTATACAATCTTTAAAATGCCAGCTATAAAAAATAAAATGGGAAAGTGGGTCAACTGACCATGTAACTTTCCCAAGAAACAAAATAAATTGTGGTTTTTAAATGTCATGTAACAAGATGCTGTTTTGATTTTCTGGATGATCTCATTTGTGGCTTTGGTGGCATAATTTCATAGGCTATATCTGTGTTATATGGCAAAATGATCGTAAGAGGAAAAAGAAAATAGCCTTCATTCACAACTATAGGAACATCCTAACTCTTACTTGACTGAGAGTAAATACATATGACTCCCAGAGCTTCAGCTGTGTCAGTTCTGCAAGGGCAATTCTGTGACCTAAGATGCACAGCACTTCAAAGGTGAATAAACCGATAGAAAAGGAAGGACTTTGTCTGGTATGGGTAAAAGACATTTTCTATAACTAAGTATAAATTGAAAGTGAACAGCTTCATCTTGGAGAAGTAGTAGCATCAATGAGGTGATATTTCTTTCTTCCTTTAAAAAAATTTCTTTGTGGATTTTTGGGAGCCTAACATCATGCACCCCAAGTTATCTTTCTTAAGGTCAGTAAAATTCCCTTTTGAAAAGCAGGGCTTTTATAACCTGCATAACAGAGTGTGATCCACATCAATGCTGACTAAATAACCAGGACTAAGGCTAAAGAAAAATCCTCTTTAACCACTTCCTCTCTCTTTTCCAGCTTTCCTCTCTCTTCCTCTTTTCCTTCTCCCATGGCTCTCCCTCTTCTCCAGCTCCATTTCCTCCTTTCCAAAAAGGACAAACATATGACATTTATTTTAAATAATGGCCTCAAACTCTGCAATTTTATTTGTTTGTAATCTGAGCGTTTCATACTATTATTTTTCATCAGTTCAGGTTCTGTACCTGATGCCTAATAGATGCAGATCTGGACTTTTTACCAATCATGCACATGAACACTCATCTCTAGGCATGGTAAAGTTGAAAACCTAGAGGTATGGATAGCTAACCTAAGAATAAGAAATCGTATTTTCTTGTTTGGGAAAGCACAACCTGAGCTACTTGAAAACAAAGTAAGCCATAAATTATAAAACAATATTTCCTTAAGAGATCACAAAAAAGAAAGCTATTTAGAAACTAAGTTTCCACAAGCCATTTCTGCTACATAAATATTCCTGGAGATGCACATGTACATGGAAGTACTGCCTGCTTAAAGAAATACATTTAAAATAGATTGGCAAGAGAATTTTTAAAGTAAATCTTTGATCATCACTGTTACAGGACAGGCTTTCAAGTCCCCACTAAATTCCCAAAGACCTTCTAGATGAAACAGGGAACAGGAAGATCAAAGGTCCCTTTAGTTTCCTGCATTCCTCTGGGCCAATGAGAAGACCTCTACTATTGAATTTTTGGCCCTTAGGGATATTTGTCTTGGAGGAAATAGAAAAAAAAAGGGAAGAAGAGAAGAAGGAAAGGGGAGGTAATGGAAGAGAAGGGAAGAAGAAAGACAAAGGGAACCAAGGAGGGAGGAAGGGAAAGAAAAATGTCCTATGAGACACCACAATAATTTAAAAATTTAATTTAATGTGGGATTTTGAAAATTATCCTTTCAATCTGCCAGTCCATTATTTAGCAAGCATTAAGAATCACAGAGGTATAAGCTTCTAACCTCTAACATGTGTGTTCTCTGTAGTACAGGCCATTAAGATGCCCAAATTCAGTTTGCTATAATCTAAAGTAATCTAATAATAATAATAATAATATATTGATATGATGATAAGAAGACAGTAAAACAAGGGCACCATGTTTGATATGCTTTGGGCATATTGTGGTTCATTTATTTTCAAAAATCATTTAAATTAAATGAATGGGATAACTTTTTCTATTCTTGACATAAAAACATGTCTAAAAACATTTGCAGTCTGTAACCACATTCAGTCATAGATTATTTTACTAACTGATATTACATGGATAATGTATTGGATACATGAGGTTAAGATTTTGTGTATTGTTGGTTCTTTTATTAATTTATTTTTTTGAGACAAGGACTTACAGTATGCTGAGGCTGACCTTGAACACATTATAAACCTCCTTCATCAGTCTTCTGAGTTGCAGGCTTGAGTCAAAGGTTAAGTAGCTTATTCAAGGTCAGGAGAGAATGAATATGGGCCTATATCCAGGCCTGGAAGCTTCAAGACTCTTCCCAATTTATGCTGATTACAGGTTATCATGTTTGGGTCTCACTACTCTAAATAGAAAACTTGAAAACGAGACGTAATGGATCCTGAACAATGTTTTGCAATAGGTTCCTCCTAAATTTGTCTTGAAAAAATCAGGCAAAGACTAGTTTCATAATAATGAACATACGCTATATCACAATAAGTAAGATCTCCTATGACGCTCTAGTACTACTGTTACTTTTAAAGTTTATTTCAGATGTTTTCTCCTTACACATTCAATGACATTCAGAGATCTGTTTGTTTTCGTCCATTACTATGAGAAATTATATAGTTTTATCTTATATAAAATTATATAGTTTATAAAGATTCTTGAAATCTGCTGATTTATCTGCTGTACTGTTTACGAAGCACTTTGCTCTATCTTAAAAGACATGGTTAAATATATTGAGATGAACAAAGCTGATTTTTAATTCAATAAATAAGACAATCATTTTAGAAAAGGAATATTTTTTAAATACATATGTTAAAATTTAAATGTGAGCCAGGTGGTGGTGCCACACACATTTAGTCACACCACTTGGAAGGCAGAGGCAGGTAGATCTCTATGAATTTGAGGCTGGCCTGCTTTACAAAGCAAGTTCCAGAAGAGCTAGAGCTATTACATAGAGAAACCCTGTCTTAAAAAACAGTAACAACAACAAAATTAAATGTGATTTGCAGCATTTTTTAGGCAGGCATGAAAGTTTCTAGCTGTATACCCCCCACCACCACCACACACACACAAATAACATGGAAAGTTTCTTCTATGTTCCAAGAAGAGAGATTAATTTTCTACAAATCTAATAACATTCTTATTTAGTTAACCAGTATTTTAAATACAAGGCTATGAAGAGAGTTTATGAAGACATGGGGAATTTACCAACCCAAAACTACAGTTTCTGAAAACAGTTTCAACTTTGCTATTTATAAACACAAAGAGATATAAATTAAATCATAGAAATGTCAAACAAACACATGTTCTCAAAGTGACTCGTGTTAATTGAAGACTGAGCAGACAGACATAAAGATAAACTGAGAGGCAACACTGAGCTCTTCTGTTGGCCATCTGGACCGAGTGGATGCTTAAAGTTCTGCTGTTTTCCAGTTCTGTGGACGTAAGAAAGATCCAAATTGCAGTGACACAGGTCACAGTGACAGACAGCTAAAGACAAACTACGTCTTAGCTGGCGCATATTAAAAAAACCCACAATTTCAATAGAACATATTACAATTTACACTCTTCTGAGCAATGAAGATAACTTAGTTTTAGGGAGCTAAATTAGAAAAATGTGACTTAAAGATCCATACAAAGTAAATAAGATCATTTTTATAATTGATTTGGAAATCTGAAAGTACAGTGAAGTACACATAGAATTTTAAAAAGGATTTACACATCAAAGGCTGGTGAGCCAATCCAAGCATGGCCCAAAGGTGCTCTGTAGCTAAAGAAGAGCTGAGCTACAGCAATGGAAGCCATGGAGAACACCAGTTTTGAATGTCACTGTCTCCCCAGCAGTCATATGCACACAGCAAAGACTTAGAGAAATTATTGTGCTTCAAGGAGGATCCTCTAGGAATGTGGGTTTTATTTAATACAAGATTCCAGAGACTCCATTGCCACCTTTCAGCACTTAGGGACACAGAAAAAAGGTGTTCTATAGCTAGTGGGCCAGCCCTCACTACACAACAAATGAACGCACACCTTGACATTTGCCTTCCCAGGCTCTGAAGCTGTGAATTGCTGTTTAGAACCTAACCTAATCCATACCATTTTGTTCCAGCAGCCTGACTGGACTATTACAGAAATGAAATAAAATAAATACCACAAGGAAGTTTAGCTCTTATACAAATATCAAATTTATTTTATGAGTGGGTTTAATAGAATAATATGACAGGACATAAAAGTTTTTAAATACTACAAGATTGAGGGCTGTTATCAATTAATTATTAAGGAATCTGGCTATTTACTGTGAGAAAAATTATTTTGATTTTTCTTAGGATTGATTCTGATTTGAATCTTAAATATCAGTAATACCACAGAGGTAATACATTTTTGAATACATGAAAAAACATTTCAGAGTTCGGCTTATAAAACTTTGACCTTCTCTAAACACCTTGGATCATGAACAAATAATAAACGTTCATTTGATAGATTCGAGAGAAGAATTATTTCACAGAAGGATTTATATTTATATAAGACACAAAATAGACGTATCATAATACAAGACTTCAATTTGGAATTTTCTAACAGCTGAATATTCTACGGTATACTAGAGTTAAGAAAATTAGAAAAAAAAGATGAAATCAAAGAGATATCACATGACCTATAGATTTGGTTATTTTTCCTTGTGGTGACAAATGACATTAAAAATCCATCAGGGGATTCATCCCTGCAGAAAATGAATTTTCCTTTTCCCAGAACCCATTTGTTGGCTGTAATTCTTCTTCTATGTGCAAAGACCATGAGAATTAAAGACAATAATACCTCGACTTTATATTTCTTTAGAGATCCACTCTTTGGTATGCTAAGGCAGATGGAAGTGATATCAGAATGGTGATTATTGCTAGATAGACAAACAATAGCTTTGGGATGAAATTTAAAAGACAAAAGGAGGTTTAGAGGAAGAAATAAACACATCCTGCATAATCTTCTGCTAGTTTCTTCTGAATACCTCAAAACATTTCTCATCCTTTTTACCCCTTCCTTTTTATACTTTGACCCATTCCTTTTCCAGTCCATAGTGGCACATTGTATACACTGGTATCATTAAAATGGCAAATTCAAGACCCAGTAAGAAAAGAAATGTCCTGGAAATATCTAATGGTCAACCAGAAACATGAACTGCCTGCCCTCATGGAGCTTCCACTCTACTAGGAAAAGGTGACATAAAATAAAACAAAACATATAAATGCACAATTAGAATCCTATCTGTGAAGGAAAATACAAGCCTTTCCTCAAAGCATCAATATGTAACTGATATAATTAGCCTTTTACTCTCAGTTAGTGACCAGCAATTATGGCTGGATTTGCATGTATAACATATGGCTATTTTTCTTGATTTAAGAGTCATTCATTCTTTCAGAAACCTATTATAGTAAAACCAAATAAGTAAATTTAAAAATAAACAATTGTTGGAATGACCTGAACAGTTACATAGACAAGGACACTCATACATTGGCACCTACAAGTGCACTCGTGCATACACATACATACACAGACAGGGGTGAGGAAAACACCAAATTTCTAGGGAAATTGTTAAATTTAGGTTCTAAGTAAAAATAAAATAAATCACCATAACTATTGATCCCAAAAATAATGCCAATGACAACTTTCAAGTGAAATAAATGTAAAATCAATAACAAGCAATACCCTAAAGACTATTTGGAATCATACAGCCAGCAGCAGTTAGATTTTCCATGGGCACTGCATGAGCTCTCCAAAAGAAAGCTATAATCCATTAAAATGGAGATTATTCTTAATTATATTTAATTAAAGGGGAAATATTTCCACTTTAAATCATAAAACAAATTTAAATTATTGACTCTCAAGTTTGAAGCAAAATAGCCAGCTGACAGACCTAAGTATGATGTCCCATGAAGAGAAAACATTCATTTCATTCTTCATGATTCTGCTACCATACAACATGAACCCCTAGCCATTTTTGTCGTACTGAAATGGTGAAATATTTTGCAGATTCCAAACCCTGAATAAGCTGGAAGAGATCAGGGTCCACATCCACTTGGGAAGGGTCCATCAGAAAGGGACTCTAGTGTTACCTTCTGGTGGAAGAAATCAGGAGGATGAAGAGGTTTTTTCAAAAGTCTCTCTTTTTCACTTCTATCTTTACTTATTTTCTTTCAATGAAATGCATTCATCTCTAACTGGGTACTTGGAATTTAGTAAAAACAATTCTCACAAAAGAAATCAAAGCATTAATGATGACTGACATTCTTGAATTCAAATTTGCTTCTAGATACAGACACAGAAATAGGTAAGTTTCCAGAGGTCCATTTCAAAGATTCTTAGTTCACTCTGCCAGAGAAAAGTGGAGTAGAGTGCTTTACAATCCCATGGTGATGGAAAGATTGGAGAGAAACAAGAGTTTACAGAATGAACCAGTTATGTTTCATGAGTCAGATTTAACTTCTTTTTAATGCACAACTAGCATTGAAGTTGATGTAGAAAGTTACAAAGTGAAATTCATAGACAATATTTTAGTCTTCCAACTGAGTGACAGAAATACGTTAGTCTGTGCACTAATTCATCCACATGGTACGCTGACAGGCTGAGCGTGGTGCCATGACAGTCACAATTGTACTTTCTGCTCTAGAATGTAAATTGGTAAACTAGTTCACAGTGAAAAACTGACAAAGTTTATTTTTCATTTTTATATATTTAGAACAAACAATTATGTGATGGCAACTCTGATATTCAAAGTAACCCCTCCATCTATCATTAGATACACACTGATTCCAATGATCATTTTTTAAAAAAGGAAATAGAAAAATCAAATGTTTTTCCTCTGTAGCTTTGCAATGGAGAACAAAAATTTGATAAAAATGATGAAATGAAGAAAATGTCTGTTACACATATCAGCAGAAATATTTGAGACTTACATAGTATACTGAAGTGACTCTCAACATTAATTACACTGAGTTGTTATCAACTGGATGTAAATATGAACTATTTCATGTTTAGTTATATAACTAGAAAAGTATTTTGAGTTACTTTCAAAAGAGTTACTTTTTTAGAGTATAATGGATGATTGTATATACTCAAAGTCTACACTTATACATTCATATAAATATATACATACACATACTGAAGCACATTCTATTAACAAGAAAGCAAAAGACAATTCCTACATATAATCTTAACCCCGAGTCCACATGCAGAACAGAATATAGACCATTAGGGATACACTCACTAGAGCTCTCTGTCAATGGGATGTAAGCCTTGGGAAAAGGCTTTAGAAACTACCCAAAATGACTCACCAATGCTTTAAGAGAATTGATGACACCATCATTGTCATGGTGACTAAGACTCAAAACAAAATGAAGCTGTACTATTGGAAATGGCCAACTGGCAAAGCTGTGACAGGTAAGTGAAAGCTCTATTTTACAACGTTTAACTTAGATGTCATTTCTTACTTAATGCTTGGCTCATGTTCAGATGCTTTTCTGAAACAGAAAAGGTTCCATGCTGGATGATACAAATGCAAGAAGGTAGAGCAGCAAACGCTCATCCTAGTCACGATGTTAACTTTTAACACATAAGAAAGTGTCATAGAATTCAAGGAAAAGACATATTGCTGTATCTAAGGATAATTTTAATTTAGAATCAGAGATCAAGGGTGAATTAACTATTTCACAATTTAAAACAAAAAAGGTCATTCTAAACATTTACCAGGGATGTGAGTCACTTATTTCCTTTGCTAAACACAATGTAGATGCATCTAAACAGCAAACTGAACATGCTTCTTCTTCCATATACTTCAAAGAGTATTCATGCCTGACTTACCAGGTGACACAGCAATATATAGTTGCTATTAACATTCTTCATGTTAGTATGCATAAAGAGCAAGCTTGCTTTTCCTCTTTTGTTTCCACCACAGTGCTGCCTTTTAGGGCTTCCATGACATCAGTGTGTTTCTATGACATCTAGCAGGCAACAAGGGAAGAATCCAGAGCATACAACCCCAGAACTGTGCTATAATGATTCTTGCATCAGGCAGAATGGACAGAGCAGGTGTGTCCATTCAGAGACGAATATACGAGGAAGATATAATTAGAGTCACTACACTCATCATTTAAATACCATTAAATGATACTGCAGGGACTGACACCACAACCTATAGCTAATTTTTAAATATACTAATTATATAAGCCACTGACATGGAAAAAATTAGTCCAAAAAGCAAAAAAAAAAAAAAAAACATGGGAGGGCAAAGCAAAAATATTTCAAAGAACGCTTTCTTACCTTACATTCATAAATATTCATTAACATACACATACCTACCTCCCAGTACCTTTCACCAATGCCAAAGGTCTACATACATTTGCATAACTTAAACATACTGTAATCCACACAGATGAAACTAAGAAGCAAAATAATGTAGTACCTTTACTTTTACCTATGCATTTGATGAGATGGGTCCATGAAGAAAGGATTTCCAGACAAAGAGAATAAAGAGGAGAAAAACAACAAGAAGAATTATGAATATATGTAGATGCACTGTTCTCTGAAAATTAAACAAGACAAGAGAATATAAACAATGTTTTGAAGACAATGGAAAGGCAGTCCATACATTCTGAGAATTCTGCCTGTTTTTACAGAAAGGTTCATGCAAGGGATTAGAAGCCCATGCTCATGTTTAAAGTTACATAAAAGAAAAATCTCAATGCCCGTAGTATCAATTGCATGGAACATTACAATCAGCACTCTGGAAACCAAAAATCAAAGCTGTCTGCAAGTTCCCAAACTGCCATGCATGGATGAATAATGGACTCTTAATGGAGCAGGTGAAACTGGGGGTTTCAGATGTTAGCTCCTGACTGCTCTGGACTTTCCTCTTCTGTAAGGACTCTCCCATAGACACCAATAAGAAAAGCAGGGTTTCAGCCAAATTTCTTATGTCTTATTTATTTGCAGTTGTCACAGTGAGAGGGATGGAGGGATACAAGCGTCACAGGAGCAAAACAACATCAAACCAACAAATAGAAGCAGAAAATAAACCATGAAAAATGTGAACAAAAGCTATGTATTTCATTTGCAGCCACATCGTTTCCAAGCATCCGCCATACTTTGCAGCGATGGTTTTGAAAGCAGCTACAGAACAAGAAGCACTGAAAGCAGAGTGGAAAAGGAGCAGAACCCATACCTTGGTCGCCCATCATCAGGTGTGCCAGACCTTGAAGGGAAACAAGAGCACAGTCAGCAATAAACAAGGGAGCATGGGAAAGCAGGCTTGTCACGGTGACAAAAATGTTCAGTGACAGACATCTTGCTTCCTATGAGACATGCCCGTATCACAGAGGCAAATCAAAAACATTCTTTCAACCCTTGGTTGGAATGCTTTGGGGCAAAGAGTTATAAAACAGCAGTGTAAACACCAGCATATGCCGTGCTGTGTATTCTAAGTGTTAGTTAGAACAAGCAAAAGCATGAGAGCATGATTTAAATTCAACCAGTCCCTTAAACAGTGCATCTGCCCTTCGTGTGCTTTATAACATTTGGAACATTGTCTTCAGAGGGCTTGCCATTGTTTGGCAATAAAATTATATTTTACGAACACCCAAAAGATTGTCTTTATCGTGGGCTGGGTCTGATCTTTTTCCTCTCTTCAAAAATGAGAACTTTCATAATTAAATGGGGTGTGGGAGTGGGAAGTGGCCTAAGTCACATTGAAATGACAATGCAGAAATGTCCCCTTGTCTGATGCAGGTGGCTCAAATGCAAAACCAAGATAATTAGGCATGCAATTGAAAAGCTTGGATTTATGATACAGTCATGTTTTCAAGAAAGAATGGGTTTTAAGTAGATTCAATTAATTTTTCATGGGAAGAAAATTATTTATCATTTTAATTAAATGTTGTTCTGTGTTTATGCTCCTTTATTTACTCAAGTTATACACTGCAGATATAATATCCCCAAGAAATTTTTATGAAGATCACTATTTTTCTAAAGAAAATTGAAAATAGTTTCTTGCTTTGATTGGTTTTGAAGCATGTTCTCAGTATGTAACCTAGGATCGCCTCAACCATAGTCCTCATGCCATTTGGCCCACATGCCCAGCTGTTAGGATCATCTTAGCAAACAAAAGAGTTTATGTGAAAAAAGAGTCACGTGAAAGAGTACTTTTTCTGAAAATCATGAATCATAGCAGCTTAGTCTCAACTCCGAAACACAGCTGTCACTTTTGGATATATTTCAATAACTTTATATACAATCAGAGAAATGTAAGATCAAGTTTAAAAAAATCTTTCTTTTCAATTTCTAATGATACTTCAAATAGATTTGAAACTTTGAACTTGAAAGCATCATGCACCAGTTGCCCCTGATCTGCTTTTTCAAACTCATAAGTGTATTTTTATATTTGGTAAGGCTGATACAACTAGAAATTATCCTGTAATCACAACATAATTTGGAAATTATTTTAACAGTGAAGATGTTTCTGGAACAGCATTTCTAGAGGGATTTCAACAAAAATAATCACATAAGTGAAAAATATTTTATATGTGATTAATTCAATTCTTTATATGGTAAAGAAGAGGTTCATTTATTCAGATTTTTAATTTTTCATTTAATCTCACACATATCTTCATATATACATTGGCATATATATACACATCTATACACATGTATATATTTGTTGTAAATGTATATATTTCCACCTAGAAACATATTTGTATTTCTAAGATTGTTTTGTAGTCTACCTCGGGAAATTAGCCCTGGTAAGATCTAAACTTCCTGGAGATCTAACTTTTAGAAAAGAGACTTAGAAATCTGTGGTACATTTGACATTGCACCCAAAAGGAAATTAATAAATCTCCAGGGACTACTATTTCTCTTGTTCCATTTCTAGCTCTAAAGGGAGCTTGGCCGCAATCTTATAGTCACATTGTAAAGCAAGATATTAAAATTATGATTTAATAACTTTATTACAACAGTTGAGGGACTTCTATTCTGAGTGTCTTATCAATGCCTTGCACCAAATGATTCTGTGATTATGGAGAAGCATTTCTACTAATTAGGTTGACTTTAAAGTCCTTTGGAAATTCAAAGGGATTAAAAAGAATGAACATTTTACAGAATTGTTTAAAAATACAGAAGAAAAATTTACAGCTTTTGTATGTTCACAAATTTAAAATTATGAAACTAGAAATCAGAAGGGATACAAAGTCATCATTCGGGGGATATGACAGATTGTTTCTTTAGAAATTTTCACCTATTTTGCTTGAATATCAGTATAGTTCTGTAACAATTATTGACCATGAAAAGGTGACAAATTTGATGCTGATCTTGCGCCGATCAATGTTGTATTACAATGAAGTCTTCTTTTTGAAAAGAAATGACCCCTTTGTGACCTCAACTGCACTAATCTTTCACTTTGACTAGAGGCAGTTTGTGAGAAGTCTTTCATGTGTAAAAATGTAGGTGTGCTTATGAAATGACTGCATCCCAACCTGTAGCAACAAAGTAGATTTATGTTAAACTCCATTTCCTGACACACAAATGTCCACACATTGCTGACAACTGTTAAATACTGTGATTATACAATGTATATAGCAGGAGATAGTCCAGGTGTGGCTGTACTCAGGAGGTAAAGCAAGGTGAATGTCTGCAATTGTGGCAGCAGTCTGCTCTCTAGGCTGAGCTACACAGCAGGACCACATTTTAAAAAAATGGGTGTGAAATGATGAGAAACTTATCTGTCTATTCTTTTGCTGCAGCTAATGCTTTCTGTGTTTATCTCTTCCAGATTTGGTTGGTAATATCAGACTACTTCACCCAAGTTCTATAACAATAAAATATTGAAATATGCTTTTAGGAACCAATGGGAAAAATATATGACTTTCCCCAAATTCCATGATTGAGATAATCTAATGATACTCCAATCAGTCACCCTAGTGTTAACACACTAATGGTATAAATATACTTACCCACGATCTCATGGCTGAACTGTGAGCTTTCATTTCCACTGGCAATGGCTTGTATCTCAATCTAAATGTGTGCTTCTTTCTTATTCTCAGTGTTTTAATCTATGTTCTTTTATAATTTGAATCATTTGAAACAAACCAAGGAGGTTAAAATGACAGAGTAATAAAGATATATGCCAGAAAAGAAACTATTTTGCTCCAAAAAAAAAAAAAAAACCCGAAAAGGTAAGAAAAAAAATAAAGAAAAAGAATGGAGACAGAATCACACATTGTGTTATAAACTTCAAAGAAACACTTTATTTTTTTAAAAAAATAAAAGAAGTAGCATTGTATCCTGTTTCCATATAGAACACTGCGTTAAGTATTTTAAGACTCATATGGGCTGCTGAAATACATCAGGCACTGGAAGTAAGATTGAAGGCGTTTTTATCCCAGAGACTCATGGGGTGGAAGGTACAGATGTGTTCCATATGCAAAGTGATACACAACTAGAAATCGAGGGATGATCAGAAAGGTCAACTTACCGTCTATATTCGAGATGTACTCTATGAATACTGAGAAATAAAAAGCAAAGAGGAGTTGAAAAATAAGGTAGAAAGCACCCACCTTCCACATTGTTGTCTTCTGAAAGCACATTGACAAGGAAGGAGAGAAAAGGAGAAACATTCATTAAGCAGCATGCAGACTGGACCTTGCCTTTGCATGTCTTCCTCATGCAAGGCACCAAACACATCATGCAAGTGCTCCATCACTGTCATTCAAGGGTACAACAAAACCACAGGAGAGCGGGTTTCCTCCCATTGGCAGTGTTTACTAGATGTGAGACAAAACTGCAATAGCACTGTCAGGCCTTGCACAAAGGCTGTTTGTTTAAGTAGACTTTCAATGCTCCCTGTAAAGGGAGCTGCATTACTACTTCAGGCTGCTGGCAGGGTCTTTCCAGACAATTTTTAAAAACTTTTTACTTTTATTTTGTAGTAATTCTAAAAAGCTCTATTTCTATATATTGACTTGGATCGCTGTAAAAGAAAGCCCATTGGTACTAGCAGTGAAATTTCACCAAAAGTTACTTTACTTCTCTCAAATGGGTTATTTCCATTATCCCTTGGTTTTGAATGCTTCTAATAACTTCCTTCGAATAATAACTACAGCATAGATTTATACAACAAGTACCAATGATTCATTTGGTTTATTTATTACAAGATCAAATTTTATTACAAATGACAGTTTGCTATAATTTACTAAGATGTTGCTGAAAATATGATGAATAGAAAAAGTGCCCATTGCAAAAGAAGTACATTAAACTAGACTTGTTGTGGTAAGGCTAAAGCTTACATTTAGCAAACATTTCCTTCTCTTTTCATTTACCTATATGATATTAATATATTTCACATTACTAAGTATATGTTTTCATACATGTACATCTATGCATAAGCACAATACAACATGTATATATTTGTAATATATGTAATTTTATATAAAACCCATTTAAGTGTACAGGGCTTAAACTGATTAATGCTAACTGAGCAATTCTAGACTGAGACATGGGAGTTGGGAGAAAGGACTGAAATGGAAGGGAAGGCATTCTTACTGACGCAGGGCAAAAACAAGGTTTTAATACTTACTTATTAAACATTTTAGCTGTTAATTATATGGACTGAAATTCTCATCTGATCCTTAGATTTTATATTTGTTTAATTAACTTTACATTATGCATGGAAATTTGAACTAAAACAGCTTAAAAACTAAAGAAACATGCCTGTAGTAATCAGAGGATGAAACTGAGTATAAATGCACCATTAACACTTACAAGTTTAAGTGCTATTTTTCCACTGGATGAAGGAAACCATGAATTTAGAATCGTGATTTTGTTTGAATGATAGGACTAGAGACTGAAATACGCAGGTGCCATAACTCATTTCCGTAGCAAAAGATACCTGATTAGAGGGGACACAACATTTTAGGCAACACTTGGTTGGTTTGAATCTATTATTATTGAAGAAATATTTTTTTAAAAAATTCAAGTATTTGGTAGGTTTTTAAAATTTTTTGGTTTATATTTTATTCAATAAGCTGAGTTCATTTCTTATCAATAGAAATTCTGACAAGAAAGTCACACAAATATTTAAGTATGTTTGCTGTATTATCCTGGAAATATATAAATAACCATAATGTCTATGATATCCATTAGTTTATATCTATCTGATTCTGGAAACTTTTTTTTTTGCTTAAGGTATTTTTTCAATGATTATTCAATATTAACATTAAATAAAACTTTCAATACTGGGGAGAATTAATTCCTCTGATCTTATTGAATTGCTGTAAGGAAAAGAAGAAAAAAAGCAGACAATGACTTAGGTAAGGATGCTGCAGCCGTAAGGTTAAGGTCATTGGCTCCATCCACATACGATGGTTTTCTTGCACTGTTAGGAGAGGAAAAGGCCCTGACATTCAGGTTTTCTTTGTTCTTACTCAGATTGAGAATATGCTTAACTGAGGGGCCTCTGATGTGTAAATTCAAGTCAGGACCAATGTGCAACCATCCTGATCTGTGTATGTCCAAAGAAATATATTTCAGAATATTTGAGTTTTCCAAAGAGCTAAGATATTGGAGTAAAATATAAGGGGATATATCAGTTTCATTTGAAACATGCTGAAGAGAGTTGGCTTCAATCAGACTTGTCTTAAGTTTCTGTAATTTTCAAAGTTAATGACGGGGAAACACACACGTACATGTGCACACACACACACACATACCCCCTCCCCCTCCCACCCACACACTGAACAAACAAACCAAAAAGAAAAGAAAACAGAATCCCAACCTTCTCCTTCCTCCTTTCATTCTACACTACACTCTGGTGTCCATTTGCTGACTATGGTAGTTAAAACATGCTGACCCAAGGCTAGCCCATGCTTTACTTCACACGGTGGTTGCAACTTTAACTTAAGGTACTCAACCCATCATGAGACATTCTTTTCTCTAGTTTTCTGGCCTGTTCTTACATGAACCAGTGGGTGCTGAGTTGGAAGAAATGTTTTGTTTTTTTTTTCTCTCCAGCTTCAGTGAGTGTGTGTATACTGTGATGCAAACAAAGGCTATTAGAGTTCTGAGCAGTGCCAGGGACGAACTGAGTTTCCACATGCCTTAGTGTACAGGGATGTCAGCTTAATGTGTAGTAGAAAGGGACCCACTTGGCCTTACCTGTAGACTTTGTCAAAGGAGGATATATCTCTTATATAAAAACCCTGGCTTTGGAAGTCACAAGAAAACCCACAGAATCAGCTAACCTGGACTCACAGGAACTCACAGAGACTGAACCGACAACCAGGGAGCATGCATAGGACTGACCTAGGCCCTATGTATATATTTGACATTTGTGTAGCTTGGTCTTATTGAGGGGCTCCTAACAGTGGGAACAGGGACTTCCTCTGAGTCTCCTGTGCTGACTTTCAGGTCCCTATTCCTCATACTAAGTTACCTTGCCCAGCCTTAATGTAAGGCGAGGTGCTTAGTCTTCCTACAACTTGACATAGCATGTTTTGTCGAGATCCATGGGAGGCCTGCCCTTTTCTGAATAGAAATGAAGGAGGAGGGGGTGTTGGAGAATGGGGAGGAGGAACTGGAAAGAGAGAAAAGAGAGGAAACTGCAGTCAGGATGTAAAAGGAAAGAAGGAATGGAAGGAAGAAGGGAGGGAGAAGGAGGGAGGGAGGAAAAAGGAAGAAAGAAAGGAGGGAGGAGGGAAGGAAAGATGGAAGGAGGGAAGAAACCAACCCTGACTTCTTAGTTTTGCAGACATAAAGCAGGTCTCTCAGCAATCAATTCCACTGTTATTACTGTGTCACTTAATAAAATCTTGCTTTTGTATTCCCTACCTATATAAAAGTCAGGAATCCAAACCTGCAAAAAAAAAAAAAAATTCCTTTTCGTTCCTTTAAAATATGCTTTCCCCAGCAAATGGGCACCATGCCAGGAAGGATAGCTTATGTGCTGACATAAGAGAAGTAACAGACCACTACACAGTGTCCCTTTAAGTTATTACAGGATTGAGTTATAGAAACGTGTTTCTTTTGCTCCTAGCTTGTAAGAACATTAAGGACAGTAGAAGAAACTACCATGATGGCACCTAGAATCTGCTTTTAATGTAGTTTTAAGATCTCAGTTGGGCAGCCCCATGGGGAACTAAATGAAAGATGAACGAACACCCGGCACCTCAGCCTTCATTTGGTGTCTGTCTCCTTTATTTTTGGTCTGATTCTACTTGGGTCTACCTGCCTGACATATGTCATCAATCGATGCTGACGTCACACAGGAAAGTCACTGTCCTAAATCTCAGCACCTTGGATTCCAAGAGGAGCACGGTCTTTAGAAGAGATTCCTCCCACCCTCTTCCCTCACCGCACACATACCCGAGCACAGGCAATTTTCCACGAAGTTGAAACTGCACTCTAAACTTAAAGTCGTCACCATGCAGAAGCCAGAGGGTTTCCACGTGTGATGGTAATGATTAGCAATTTATGGAAACACCTTGAGAGACTGGAGTTGAGGCAATCATGGAGCTTAATGGGATCATAAATTGACAAGGACTGCATAATTATGCAGACCTGTTGTTCTCTAGTGAATCCAATGATCATGTCAACATTCCTAAAATGGGCTTGGAGACATTATATCATTTTATACCTTCCTCTGCCCTCTGTTTTTGACCAAAAACTGGTCTCTAATTGACCCAATGATGGAGCTAGTGAGGTTACTCTATTTAGACATCTGGGGCTCTAACTCATGGCTTAAAAATCTCATTGCAGTTTCTGCACTTGATCCTAGAAAAATAATAATGAATAAGAAAATGAATATATTTGTTTCAGTAACCTCAAACTCACCACCGCATCAGAAACTGAATCATTCTGAGTATACAAAGTTTAGAATAAAAAGCCACAAGCATCATCTTTTGGTATATTCAATCAATGTGTTGAAAACTACGAGGGTCCTCATCTAAATGTTCAATAGAGGTCAGTTTGTACATCACTGCAGACCTTTAGATTTGACCAACAAAGCTACCAGGAACCACTTAGACATATTCTCTACTGTGTACTTTGGTTTCCTTTTCTTTCAGTTGTCTGTGACTGGCTCTCTTCAATGTCCTTAACTTCCTTTCTCTTCCATCCAAGCTGACAGGTAACTTGACACACAGATGCAGTACTGGTGCTCGCGATAGCAAGAGGCAGGAAAAAAACTACAGTTCTATGTCCTAGTCCATTCAGTGTGGCCGGAACATTGATACTCTTATTTTCTAGCTCCTCATATTACTTCTTCAAACTCTATCCCTTACCGCAGGAACTGAATGCCAGGATGGAAGGGTCTGGTTTCCATGGTAGCACAGGATGGAGCTTTGTTTGGCCTTTATTTTTTCTCTTAGTATTGGCAGTGAAAGCCTTTATAAAACCTCAATAGTCTGAGGATACTTCAAGGACTAGGGAATGGAGGGAATCACTGAAACTGGATTTATGCAGCATTCAGCCTGAGGAAGAGAAACACTGGCCAGAGAAAAAGAAGGTTCAAACAGAAAATAAAGCATAAAGGTCCATTATGGACACTAACAAGAGGAAAGAAACAGCTCTGGGCAAGAATCGAGCCAATTACAAAGCATTTTTTAAACAGATGGCCACAGCTCCTGTTCCAAAACGACCAAAAGGAGATTCCAAGGTTCTCTCACTAGCCTGCTCCATCCTGATCCGGTGAATGAGTGCACACAATTGAAGTTGAGCCACTGACGTTTTTCTGCCTAGGAATGAAAGGGGAGCTACTTCTAGACCAAGTGCAGCAGGAGAGAGACGATCTTGGTATTTCTGAGACACTTTAGAAATTAAAAAGCTCTGGGTAATTAATTCAAAATGATCTATCTCGGTGTTGGCACTCAGAGAAAGTAATGAGAAGAAAGAGGGGTGAGGATAAGGACAACAGAAGGAGGAGGGTACTGAAGTCTGTTTTGGTACTGAAACTGTTTGAGGGATCTACAAGAACTTAGCAATCATTGGTCAACCTATTAGAAAACATATTCAAAGATCCCTATATTATGATGTGATTTCTTTAAATAAGAGGCCATCACAAGTATTTTTGAAAATTATTTTACTTTTGGTTATGATTTACAGAGAGGTTTACAGCTCAATATTTCTATATTCATCTTGGAGTTGAACTTAGGAAAGAGATTTTGCATGGGATAGTGACGAACACAGACTATGGTGCACCTGTTTTTCAGCCATTAGCCACACCGGAAGCACTTTCTCATATGGGATTGATAGATAGCATTGAGCAGAGTGTTTCCTGGGAACTTCCCTAAGCTAAGCCACCATGCTATGAAATTTTCCAAAGAAAGCTCTATCAGATGAACAGTTTCTACCCTTCTGAGAGTTTGAAGTCAGAATATTTAGAAAGCCTAACCAAAAGTTCTGGGATCAGAGTGGGAAATGATTTTGAATGTTCCTGTCCATGTTTCTGAGTGCTCTTGGGATTGAATTACTCAGTATGGTTTTGTCTATAAACAAATGAATAGCAGTCTTCTGCCCTGTGTGTTTGTAGTGGAGAACACTGTACAGTTATCCTAATCCTTGCATTGTTGATCTAGAAAACAAATTTCACTAAAGGAGGCCGACCCTCCTTCTTCTAAAAGACACCTCGAACATATCAGTGATGAACAGTTTTTTGTTGTTGCTGTTCTTATTCACAAACCATTATCCTAGACAGTTTGAAACAAACCTTAAAATGCTACTTGTCTAGGCTTGGTTTTCTTAGAACAGTCCAAAACACATTTGTTTAATTTTTCTAAGAAAAACCAAAAGACTTTTGTGCTGAAATTCTGAGAACTTTGCATAAAACATGACTAAACTATATTATAAAAAGAAATCTAAATTTAGTGCTCAACAAATCAAATTTACATGTATTATATAAAAACAATGATGTTTATGTAATATGACTGACTTACCAATTAAATATTTTATATGTGCAGAAAATCAGAACTTATTACAAAATAAGGAGGGTTTCAAGTTGTTATTTTAAATTCCATAGCAGTGTTACACATTTATTAAATACTTTAGAAGAAAATGCACTAAATAATAATAGGACTTTTTAAACCCTCAGAGGTTTTCATTGTTCTCTTTGATTCATGTGCAAAATTCAAGACAGTTGCAACTTCTAGGATTTATGACTAATGACAAAATTTGGTTGAAAACACTGAAAATCATGGAAATGTATTTGTTTTTTGTGTGTGGATAAGTTAACTAGGCCAGACTTAAAATTTCCCAGAAACTCTCAACTTAGACTAAAATATTGGTAATAAAACAACAAATCCTTAATAATATTTTTAAGTGTAGATTATTTACATAGGTAATAAAAAGGGTGTGAATGGATCACCCAGTCCACAGAAATTAAAGTCATTTAGACTATGATGACTTGAGGTTTAAACATATGAAATCACTGTTGAGGTAGGGCTCCTACCTGTGTTTACCCCAAGGTATTCCAATCACTTGAAATTAAACACGGAGTATTTTTCAAATACTTCGCTGTCATTAAAACTTAAAGGAAACCATGCATTTCATTCACAGATGAAAATATTTTCCTTCCTTTGAAAAACATCTGAAATAAAGGTTATCTTCATTCAAAAGTAAGTATTTGGTCATTGATCTTATCCAGTATAAACTTATCATATGAGGACCACTGCTTTAGTTCAAAAATGAACATCTGCTAGAACAATACTTCACATATCTGATATATAGTAAATCTCGTAATGATTGGGCATGAAGGAAATAAAAATTAAGTACCAAACAAATTTCAGGTTTTTCAAAGATGTTTTAGAATCTAAACTGAAAGGAAAATAGTTGGTTCACAATATAACCAGTTTGACGTGTGTGGAGAAGTCACACATGTAGTTTGGGAAGTAACCTCTAACAATTAATTAACTGACAAGAGTGTTTTCCCAAGTGTAAGAGAGTTGCACAGGCCTATGCCTGTTGGCTTACTGATGTAAGTTCCTCAATTAGTGTATTCCTAAAATGTTAGGCTTGTTTAAACAAACATATATGAATATAAGTGAAGAATTCATTTGTGACCATATAAAACATCTTAGAACATTTACTCCATCCTTCAAAGTAGAAAGTAGTTTGATCCATTCTTTAAGTAACATAGTAGAAAGGTCATATAAAGGTTATTTTTTATATTGTACAAACTGATCTACGGTGTCAGGAAAAAAACCTGCATATTTTGGACACAGCTTTGAGACTGAAAATTTAACTTATCACACGTTTATTAAACAGCTCATTATATATTTCTTTAAAATGCTTGGCAGAACTATTATATAATAATGACTTCAATTAAGAAAAAGATGATTTCCAGGTTTGTAAGACTTTTAGAAGTCAACTTTGAAAAGCAGAACAAGAACAACAGCAAGAACTGCTAGCAAACATCAGTATGCTCTCAGCTGTCGTCACACAAGATACAATGTGGGCTGCACATTTCATTAGAAAACACGAAAGTTGCTTTTTTATTTAAACTTTTTTTTCTGTTAGAAATGTTGGCAAGAAACTATAGTAATTACATTTACATTATTACTGGTAACACATCTACCTTTAACACATTGAAAATATTCTATTAATGATAGGCAATAAATAAAATGCAGACTTTCTTATATATCTGATTCAATTTTTAATGCTTGTACAAATAGGAAGAGAGATCAAGTCAAGTATGCTCAGTCCTTGGTTCTCAGAGGCCTGATCCTCTTATGTATTTGCAGCTAAGGATGGAAATAAACTCTCATCCTGTTTCATCCTTCCAAGTGCTCAGGTTGTGTGATGTCACAATGTCAGGAGTAGCATTCCCCGAGCTTCATGATTCAACAGAGAATCCAGCGAAGATTGCATTTCAATTAGAATTAAATAACAGCAGTAATGGGGCTACAGTTGCTGTAGCCAAATTCTACATGATTGGCAGCTGTGTGATCACTCATTACCAGAATGAACAGCACAGATTATATTTCTGCCGTCTCAGAAAAATGCTATGGGAGTACTAATGGGAGTTAATAGGACCCTAAAAAGGTCTCTGACAATATCTAATGATAGCAAGCTGTATGTGTTTTTTATTTCTGTTCATTAAAGGGCATAATTTAAATCCATACTAATATTCTAAAAGAAAATGTAACTTTAGATTGGATGTGGTTATTGAATTTGTGCAACATAGAGAGCTATACAATATTTTCACTTTAATTTCAAGATAATAAAAATAATTGAAAAACAACCCAATAAAATTTTATTGTAGTAATTTTAAATATTTGACTAATTCAAACACTGAAAGGTTATTACCTTTAATCATCAGTCTTTTCTTTAACTATTGTGACATCATAGCCTAATACATTTTGTTTGTTAAAAAATTCAATTTAGCAATGTAGTATTTTTTACCCATTATTGCCGCTCATCTTCTCTAGTATTCCACTGGGTGTCATTAAACATTACTGCCATTAAGTTTCAATATATGACAATTTTTAAGGAATAGTGGGCTAATAACAATATATTTTTAGAACAGGTTAAACATACACTCCATCCCATTCTTTCACAATGAATTTTCTTGTAGAAAATAACTGAAAGCCCCCCTTTCTAATCAAACAAGCATCCTGTTCAGCATTAGACTGTAGAAAAAGGAATGATATGGACAAAGCATCAGTCTTTCTGGAGGACTGCAATGCAGCAGACACAGAAAGCCATGGCAAAAACAGTGTGAACGCAAAGTTCACTCCACTCTGTAAGAGGCTGAGCCGGCTAAGGAGCTATTCTGTGGAAACAAATGTGTCTAATGAGTAATGGACAAACACAGAATATTGGAAGGGAAAATGTGTACTGGCGAGTAGCAAAAAGGCAAAGCGGCAAAATTGGTCAGGAGATAAACTGACAGATCACATGAAGAATTAGTAAAATAGGCCTAGTAAGATTGCTTGACTCACAAACTGCTTCTAATACAAACATGAAAAAGTGAGTTCAGGTTTCTGATAACCTCATAAAAAGCTGGCATTGTGTGTGCATCTGTAGGTTCTGAGCTGGGGATAAAATCAAGCAGATCCTAGGGGCTTGCTGGTCAACTAACTACACCAATTGGTAGGCCTCAGGTGTGATGTGAAAATCTATGCCCAGCGGTAAGTGAGCAGAGGCAGAGTGATAGAGCAAGTGACTCAACACCAAATTCTGGCCTTCACAGGTACGGGAATAGGTGAGCACACCCTCAGATATTCATAAACCATACACAACACTCCCACACAACCTCACCCTCAAAAAAAGGCACAGCACAAACACCCCCCCACACACACACACACAAGTAAAATAAACATTCAAGTTTAGGTAGACCTGCCAAATCTATGTTTAGGACTTAAAAATTACTGCCATTAAATGCTAATCACTAGTTACGAAAAATGCCCTTTTTATGTTGATGGCATCAGATTTCCACTGTTACACAGTAATGTAGGAAGCAATGTCAAAATGGAAATAAAAAAATATATTTATGGCTTCAAGTACCTACAGAGAAACATTTGATCAGGTATTACAAGCACATGAGCTGCAACCTGGTATATAAAATAAGTACTGATTGATATAATAAGATTAAATGACCCTCAAATGACACTAAAATCATCTGTCTAAGTCCTACACCATGACATTAGAATGGCTTGACAGAGATTATACAATAATACCTTTTTAGTATTATTTCTTTTAGTCCAAAGAAGAAAATACATGTTGGAGGCCAAAGTTAGTATTCTATTTCAATTCAGTTTTACATCTTATAAATCAAGCATAGCTTAACTGAATGCAAAATAATTAATAAGCCTTAGTAGATCAACTTTATTGTAGTAGGAGCTGCGGGCTTGCTTTTTGTCCCGCCCAGCTCCCGCACGGCTAGCTTTACACCAGAAATAACAACACACAAACTGTATTCATTTAAACACTGCTTGGCCCATTAGCTCTAGCCCTTACTGGCTAATTCTGATATCCCAATCAACCCAGCTCTAATAAACTGTGTAGCACTGGTCTTACTAGGAAAGATTCAGCATGTCTGACCTGGCTGCTTGCTTCATCGAGTGTGTCTGCCTGGGAGAGGGGAGCATGGCCTCTGAGCTCACTTCCTCTTCCTCCCAGCATTCTGTTCTGTTTACTCCTCCAACCTATGTTTTAACCTATCAGGGCCAAGCAGTTTCTTTATTGCTTAACCAATGAAACCAACAGATTGATATATGACACTCCCACATCATTTAATTGACTCAATAGATTTCTTATATTATTATAGCAGAAAAAAAAGGTTTATTGTGTAGGGTTTGTATTAAATAATAGCTATGGGAAACAGGGTATTGTAGTAGGGCCTCACGGCTTAGGCAATGGGCCTCTTAGCTGAAGTAAACTCTGTTTAACACAGAAGTGTTTTGATGAGGAGAACAAAGTAAGAGAAGAAAAGTCTCTGTTTTTTGAAATACCACATGAGCAGCTTTGGTGTCATTCCTATAACAGCGTATAAGTTGTTTTGGGCTGACTAACAAAAGGACAGATCCAATCACCTAAAATGTCTCTATTAATCAAAAACAAAAAGGTGAAATTTGTAAACATCTCAAAACATAAGTATAGCACAAGGCAACAGAGATTACAATAAATAGTCAAAATCAAGACACTATAACATATCTCTAAGTAACACAAAATCTTGGCAGAGTCTATCAGGTCCTGAATCTACACAGTTTTTTAAGGCATTTTATGAGCATTCCTGGAATGGGGTTTGGAAAGAATAGGAGGATGGAATTAAAGGGAATCTAGAGTCTGCTACTACATAGGTTTAAAGAGTCTGGATGCCTTAAAAAAATAATGTTTACTATTTGGCCCCTTTGCCAAATGTTTAAAGTACTCCATACACTCACTGTGTGTAGAAGGAGCAGCGGGCTGCGTTCCTGCCACCCGGCTCCTGGCTGCCCAGCTAGCTCAGTTGGTAGAACATGAGACTCTTAATCTCAGGGTCGTGGGTTCGAGCCCCATGTTGGGCGCCATTTGTAGAAGGAGCAGCAGGCTGCTTTCCTGCCACCTGGCTCCTAGCTGCCTGGCTAGCTTATGCCCCAATATAATAACACAGAAACTGTGTTCTTTTAAAACATTGCTTGGCTCTAGTCTCTTACTGGATAACTCTCATATCTTGTTTTAACCCATATCTAATCATCTGTGTAGCACCACGAGGTGGTGTATTACCAGGAAGATTCTAGTGTACATCCATCTTGGGCTGGAGCTTCATCGCATCTGACCAGAGAGGAGAGGCATGGCGTCTGGCTCACTTCCCTTCTTCCCAGCATTCTGTTCTGTCTACTCCACCTACCTAATTTTCTGACCTATCAGACCAAGCAGTTTTCTTTATTGATTAACCAATGAAACAACAGATTGACAAATGACCTTCCCATATCAATTGTGGTCCACCAACAGTGTATAAAACCACTTATTTAATAGTAGCAAATCCTAAGGCACTGTGTATTGCAGTAATACCCATTTAATGATGTTGGCCATGATATGATAATTCTATAATTAATGCTTTCTTATTTAAACTGCACATTCAAGTACCTTTATTAATATATATGTGTGTGTGTGTATAAATGTATATGTGTATGTATATACAAATATACACACATATATATGTTACTTTATACATGTTTTTACTGCCTTATTAATTACTGTTTTAATTTACAAGTTTCTATGAATCTAACTAACTCTGGGTTAGGGATGAGTAGGTTTCTTTTCACAGACAGGATTTCTTTGCCATTATGAATCTTTTTAAATTAGCCTTGAATTTGTAGTTTTTAACATGTTGGTCATTACCCTTTTGAGGGTAGGACAACCCTTTCATAGTAGTCACCTAAGGTCATAAGCAAATAAAGATATTTTTATTTGCTTTTTTATAGCAATTTCCATATTGCTACTGATTCATAACAGTAGCAAACTTACAGTTATAAAGCAACAATGAAAATAATTTTATGGTTGGGGGTCACCATAACATGGGGAACTGCATTAAAGGATCATAGCAATGGGAAGGTTGAAAACCACTGGTCTTAGATAAATAAGGCAATTTAACCATTAGAAATATTTTTGGAGGAAGAATAATGAACAGGATTCTGGTATCCATTCCATTCAAGCTATTAAGAAGTTCTGGAGTCATCAGCTGGGTATGTCTTTGGGTTGTTATTGCTAATGGAAGGCTGGTGGTGAAGCTGTGATATAGAAAATACCTATTAACTCAGGAATACTACCTAATGTAATCTCACTTAATTAATAAACTGACATAATAATTGTCACATTAGTAGAAAGAAATCATTAAGGTCCAAAGGCACAAAAAACCATTTTATTCATTTCTTTATAAACATTTTAGCACAATCACATGATAAAAATGAGAGATTAAATGAAATACTAAGTGCCAGAGTTGGGTACTCTGAGCCTCAATACTGTGTTTTTTTCCTCTAAATTCCTGCTATTCAGCATATTCCCAATTAGTCACATAGGCCCTAGAAGTTTCTAATTTCTAAGTGTATCTTCGGGAAGAAATTCTTTCAAACTAAAAGAAACATAAATTAACCGAGTCAGAATTATGGATTAATTTACAATTACCAGTAAAATATGGATAGCATTTACTCAGAGGAATCACATCGTTTCTGGTATATTTAGAAACATAAAACAAATTTTTAATCAAACAAAATTATTTTGATAAAAATCCAAATAAAAAATTTTGCATCATTTTAATATATCTTGTCATTTATTGATTATAATGATATGTGGGTCAGATGGATACCAAAGCCCAAACACAGTTAGATTCCAACAGGTTTTCACCTATCTAACAATTTGCCGTTTTAGATTTGAAAAGCCAGAAAGCTACTTAAAATGGAATTCTTTATATCTTGAGTTAAACAGCTAAACTTATGTTTCATCTTATTTAATTAATACAATATCTAATACATAGATACACCCAATTAATATGATTAAAGCAGATATTTTGCATATGCACATGACATATATTTAGGTATTAAACATATTACATTTAGTGATGCTACTCTGGCCCAAAGCACGAAGGTATTCTGGGTCCATGCAGATGGATGATGATTATGGTTATTGTTGGTCTTTGGTTAATTCCTCCACACAGAGTTAACTGGATCATCAATGAGCAGAGTCACAGTTGTCAATTATGTTGTTCAGTGACTTGTAATTTACTTAACTGATTCTTGCTTAGACTATACAGCAGTGTAATGAGGTTTCCCTACCTGATACTTATTTTTATTTATGGTTTCTTGAATTCTGAATGTCCTTCTTATAATCAATAAACATAAGACACAATCATATTTAAAAATTTAGAGTTTTAGAATTCTAAAGCTGGAATGAGAATCAAAGGCACAGCTGTACAGCACAGCATCTCTTTGTTCTCAGGGTTGCACCTCTGCACAGAACTCCTGGAAGCAAATTGCTTAGAGAGGGGACATCAGGGAACTACTGTCTCTCCTCCCTAACAGGGTAGAAATTCAAGCAAGGCTAGAATTTTTATTTTCTTTTCACATGAAATTTGGATTAAAAACTGGAATCCTGACATTCTTGTCAACAAATACTCAAAAAAATAAGGGATTGAGGGCTAAGAATTAAACGACCACTCAAAATATTTACAATATTCAGACTCCCACCCCACAATTTTTTAAAAGGACATGTATTTTGCCTACCTCAAATGGAGATAGAATTTATATGTAATTTAATTTACATATGTAAATGAATGTGGTCCAGTGTTCTGTTACTAATTTATGTCACAAGCAAGCAGGACCTCTGAGAACACTATTATGCCTCCTTCTTGAACCAGAGTTATCCTACAGAAGCTGCTGTCACAAAGAAAATGGTTTATAAAATTAGGACTGAAGCAGGACCCTCTCTGTTTGCATTAGAACCCCATCAAGGAAATATCCCACAGACCTCAGTAAGAAGAACTGGAAGCAACCATTTCTCATTGTGATTTCAATGTTCCTCTTTGTAAACTGGGAGATAATCACGTGCCATTTACTGGATAATTATAAACTAGTAAGACTCATAAACTGCATATAATAGTTGCCTAGGTATTTCTCTAATCCTGTTAACTAGTTTTCTGTGATGGAAAAAGGGTAAAACTACTTAAGTGAAATTCAATTTTAGTCTTAATACATTAAAGAATTTTCTTACCCTATACAGTGCTTCTATCTAGCCAAAGGAAACTGTATACTGAATAACACTGAGAGTTTGAATGCCAACTGATTTCGAAAACGGTGCAGTATAATTAGGAAATTCATGAGTCAAATTCCTGTTTATGCCTGTACTGTAATGGCTAAACATTTGTTTGTTTTCTATAAGAAGGACTTGATTAAAGTCTCCAGCCAAAATAATTAAATAACCCTGTGCTTGAATGATGCCAGCTTGGCTACCGCTGCAGTGTGCTAAACCCATAATTAAGGCACAGGAATGTGTATAAATTAACAAGCCAGTGACATTTACACTCAGAGTACAAAGCAGGCTTCTCCTAGGAAAAATGTTCTCAATGACTCTGTGACTCTGTTTTACACATGCAGTGCAATGTAAACAATTGAACATCTACACCCAATGTGACATCACAAAGTTCCCTAGAAAGGGTCAGTTAGGGTTTTAAGGTTCTCAAGAACTGTAGTGGTCTCTTTTGCAAGTATTCAGCTGTGTCACTGAAGTGTGAGAGAAGCCATAGAAAATATACAAATACGCAAGATTGAGTTCCAGGAGAGCTAGTTTTCCTAACCCTGAGCCTCAGCTTGGCAGCCTCTGACCAAGTTTCTAATTCTTCAGCACTACAGTGTATTGTCTTAGAGAAAACAATACTAATTCATACAAGAGAAAGAGCAAGGTAGTATAAAATGCAGTGCAGTCGATATAAACATTTGCCAAGTGTCAAAGCCTAAATTTCTCTGTTTCTACATAGTTTATAAGGAAGATCACAGTAGGGACAATTTTGCATATGTTTGGATGAGATAAAGTAAATTGAAAATTTGAAACCTTTTGGGAAGAAAATGTATAAATGTACTCGTGAGGTGTCAAAAATATGACTTATCACTTACTGCACATTTCAATGTATATTTTAAACTCCTGAAAGTCACACTTACTCAGAGACAAACAAAGAGGACACACTCTGTGCAAAACCACTGAGACCTGACTGAATGAAGTCCAGATATTAAAAAGACTGAATACACAGAAGCCTGTGGAACTGACAACCTAAAACACACTTTTTCAAGTGAGTCCCAGAGTATTAGTCAAGAAGATGCTTGTCAAGAAGTCCCTGACCACAAGTTTGGAGAGGCTGCACAGGACACTAGGGGCATGAATGTGGAAAGGACATTTGTTGAGAGCTCTTGACACTTACACCCTCTTCCACTGATTCACAGTGCATCATTATCACTGAAGATGACAAGATGACACTAAGAAGCAGAATCCCTTTGTGCAGCTCAGTGATTCTCAAATTTATTTTGTAAGCAAGGTCTAGCAACATAATTCCCTAGAACCAAGCTTAGAAAAGTTGCCATATGAATTATTGTATTATTCGATTTTTTGATCCTAGATACAAGGAAAAAATAACATCAGTATTACATTTAACAACGAAAGAGTGGAGACACTCATTTAACTTCTAACTTATATTCTAATTGCTTATAATTATGTTACATTTTTTATTTATAAACAAATATAAATTAGTATAGTAACTAATGAAATTTCTAAACTGACTTAATCAACATTACATTTATGCTCACCCATAAGTATACCTGAAGTCATAGATAGTTCTGAATTGAAAATGCAGCTTGCAAAAGAACTGCATATCTAATCACTGTTGTGGACATATGTTCCCTCTTTGAGGTACCACAAATAGCAGCCCTGGTTTCTGGCAAAAGTTACTAGACACTGACTACCTGAAGCAATATTAGTCATTAATTCTCTGAGGTATCTTTATTTGAATCTAGAAGTCTCTTCCAACACAAAGACACATGTTTTGACTAATGAGATTGAAAATCAGAAGTTGAATATTCAAATATTGACTTCTAAAATTAAGCATTTAAATTAACCAAAAGTCAGGAAATATTTAGAGAATAAGAAGACGTCCTTTTACTAACATCTAGAAGTTAGGAATAGTCCCAGCATATATTAAGCATTCAACATATTTACAAATGTGAGTGAATACATTTTAAAAATGAGTTAAAGACACCTATCAACCATCTTGATACAATACTTCAAAATAACTTTTATGAGTTAATTTTATAATATAATATTAGCATAAGTATCTAACCATTCAAGCATACAGAAAATTTATTTCAATTATTCATTTTTCCACCATAACATCTGTTTGTTCATGCACAGTGATAGAGGCCTCAGCTACTTTAAACAGGACAGCATATGATGGTCATTCATGTTGGGCAGACACTGGGCAGGATAAAGGGTTGTAGTAGTAATTAAGATTAGATTGTAGAAGATATTATATTACTCAAGTAATTTTTAAATATCCATCAATAAAAACCAAACATCATGGGATTCCTTTATACTTTAATTGAACCACCTTCCATTAAATGCTAAGGAGAAAGTCAAAATGCAAATCACGATAAAATCAATGGCACTTCCTCAACTCCTAGTAAAATATACAAGCGTCAAATCTACTCAACGATGTTTTTCTCAAGTTAGTGAAAAGAAAAAAAAATATTATTTTCATCACTCTGTCATTTCAAAAATATATATAATCCACAAAGTATTGACTTCTTTCATTCAGTGATATAAATAGGCTACTTTTTCATACCTCTATAAATTATGAAACATTGGTTTCTGAAATTTAAAGATGGCTAAAAATTATTTTCTTATAGTGCTGGCAGATTCTGCAATACATAGATTTCAAAGTGAACCTTTAGGGATGTGCTTTTTAGACAAAGTCATAGATATCTGTGACTCCCAGGAAGCTCCCTGGTACTCCCAAGATGCTTTGTTGTGCCTACGTTCTCTAACACATGTGTTTTGGTGTTTGACGTTAACAACTGTTTGGTTTTCATGTAATTCTTCTGTTAAGGAAAAATCAATAAACTCTGTTGTGACTGTTTAAAGAAATTCCAAATTTGAAAAAAAAATTAGATATGTTTTGTCCATATCTTATATACAGTGATCACTGGTAATTTGTAAATGTCCTTTTAGAGAAATCCAGCAAGATAAGACATTGAATGAACAACAAAAAAACCACTTTGATATGATTGCAATTTAAATTATTAAAATATACAACAATTTTAACTCTTGTAATAAAACTTAACAGATGTATAATAAGAATAATGTAAAAATACTTCAAAAACTGATCAGGAAATAACATGAGATTAAAATTCAAGATATTAATATGTACGTTAATATCTGCCAGATGTGTTTGCTCATTTGAGGGTTACTTGGTGGTTCTGTGTCTATAGTAATTCATCTCAGGACTTTAGAAGGGAGGAACACCCAGGGTTCTGAGCATTCAGAGAACACTGGACACAGGCTACCCTGTGTCTTTCATGCTCAATGATGATAGTAAGCATTCAAAACATTATGAGCCTCAGAGTAGCCACGAATCACACATCTCTCCTTCGGGCAGCCCAGTTCCTTTCTGTCTGCTCTACATAGTCCAGGTACCAAACTGCACTGAAGTTAATTTGGAGTTCAACTTAATAAGAATGAGCAGATAATTTGCAAGTAAATATAATGAAAAGGCAGTCCCCCTGGAGAGTTCCCAGAACACTAAGGGAGTCTTCTCAAGATGCATTTCCACAAATTGGGTATGGCATGCCCACCAATTTTAGTTCTGTTGTTCATGAACACCAAACAAACTAAATACAGCATCACAGAAAGGCATTGGCTCTACTTTATATGTAGTTTAAGTAATAACTGCAAAGAATTAATCTAGAGTTCATTTTAATATGCAAATTTTCACTAGGATTATACTAGCAGAAATTGAGTAAAAACACCTGAAAATGGCTATTTTAGCTAGCCCATTTGATTTACTGAAATTATAAATAAATTAATTTTTACTACACATTTCTCTTTCAATAGTAGCACTTGTGGCTCAGAGGGAAAATTACTATATTGAAACAAACAATAATGAACAGAAGAATTTAATCAGACAAAGAGAATGCAAGTGTGCTTGGTTGCAAATGTGTCTAATTTAGCCACTTACCTTTCATTTCAATTCTGATGCTTCCAAGAGGCAGAAAATGACACCAAGAAACAGACTGGACTGAACAGTTTACACATACTCATACTGAAGCATAGCCTTTAAAAACATCATCATTAATACAATTAGCAAAAAGAAACCGAGGAGCGTGAACAGTAGAGATGGCCATAACTCTGATTTGTTTTCCCCACTTTGTTTCAAAAAGAATGCATCCCTTTCTCTTTCCCTTCTTCCTGGCATGATCCAGACATCCTGCAACTCTTTAGAGAAGGCAGCATAATAAAGCTTTTTTCCCCCACACAGACCTTCATTTTCCTACAAGTTTCTCACTGTTTCTGCAAGTAAAGACACTGTTGACGTTTTGGAAAAAAATTGGGAACTCAAAGTAACAACAGCCACCTTGGAAAGAGTCCATCTCAATGGCCAGAATATGTCATGCACTAACATTACAAACTTTGTATCTCCGAAATCAAATATTTCCAGAGCTGAGGGCTTCCGGAATCACACATGGGCTTTGTTGCTAAGATATAATTTATGGATGTTTTATAGTTTCTCCTCAGATGGAGATGTGCAGGGAAGACTTTGAAAAACAAAACAAACTACAATTCAACTGGCATTGGCCACTCCCTTTAGTATCTTTAGCTTACATTGATATTTAGGTAAAGTCAGAGGCAACCAATTAAACCGAAGATTTACAAACAACAACAACACCAACAAAAACCTTGCTATTCATGTGCTAATCAGAATAACAATGTCAGAATGATCTCTGAGATGAACGCTTGAGGCAACAGAAATACCCCAACATATTTTTCAACTTATTTATTTTTCTCATAATGGTGGGAGAACATAGCTATAGTCTATTATTCTCACCTGCAATCTATGACTCTAAACATGTACCAAAAAAATCAGCTTTAGAAATAATCTGAACAGAAAAGCTATGCAAGAACATAAAAATGGAAAAGTATATTTTGAGACAGCAACATGAAATTGAAAAGAATTAATAACAAATTATAAACTGTTCTCATGGGGGTCTCAGAACATTTATTTGACAATTCAGACTGGCTATCATTGGATAAATACACTTATTCAATGTAGGTGAGGTAGACATGTTTTTCCCTTTTTAAGAGTAAAAGAAAAGAAAATCTGAAAAAAATGTCACTAATAGAAGATCTATCTGCCCTCTATCAATTATATACCTACCATCTACCTATCATATATTAATCACCCATCTATCGATCATCCATCTACCTATATATCATCTATATCCATCATCTGTGTATCTATCCTCTGCCTATCCATCTATCTACTATCTATCTATCTGTCTGTTTGTCTGTCTGTCTGTCTACCTACTTATCTATATTTCTTTCATCTATCTATCTATCTATCTATCTATCTATCTATCTATCTATCTACCTATCTATCATCTATCGCTATCATCTCTTTCTTGTGTATGAGCAAAAAAGTTTGAACATATACATTTTGGACTGGAAAAGTGTTTTTCCCATAAAAATTCCTCTATTCTTTTCATGACAGTAACAGTCTGTCTTCTTGATACACTGTACTACATGACAACAATATCCTGCCCTAAAAGCATTTCCAACTTTTTGTGAACACACACCAACTTTTTAAAACAATAAGCACCATCATTCAAATTGTTAATGTTTTATGTTAGAATTGGCATTAACAACATTCATAAAAAATCTTGTTAGTATGCACAGAAAAATAGTTTTAATTATTTCCATTTATAAATGAGAGATTAAATAATCCAAGAGTTTGATCTAACATACATGGTTAATGAAACTATAAACTATCTATGTAGAAACATAACTGAACTAATGAAACATTTCCTTCATAGTGGATGCCTGAAATTTAATTTGCTCCCATCCAAACTTGAACTTTATTTTTTTCTAAAATCATGATTTTTGGGAAAGACTCAAAAAGTCTTTCTATGTCACTAATACAAGTTTATTATATGTATTAAATTGTTTTGTGACAGAGTTTTAAGACAAACGTAATAGAGGACCAGGTCAAAGTTCAGGATATTTTCTAGTTGATATGTCCTGTGCTCATATCATAAAGGCAGGAAAAGACTAGAATAAAGAAGACTGGATGTCAGTGAGTTTGACTTTAAGGAGGGGTGTGTACCTCAATGATGGTAGAGGAGTTGCTAGCTTTCTCTCAGCTCCTGGTTTATTTAATAGCACCCATCCTGAAATAGGAAATCTTGTCAGTTTACCTAATTATGAAAGCAGGGATTCAACAGTGAAAGAGCTGTGTTGAAAGCCAGTGAGCAAAAGTCAGAAGTTGCATTCATCCTGCAATGCAAAGCACAGTCCAGCAGGCTCCACAATGCTTTCAGTTGATTCACTAGACACCCAGCCAAAAACAATGTTTGTAATTACAAACAGTAAAAGAACACCAAGGATTTCAGACATTTTCTTTTTGTTGTTGTTGTTGTTAACAGAAGGAATACAAGAGCTCCTATGTAAAACTGGACAAGTTTAAAACTTATCTAGTTTAAAAATTTACCGAGTCCTTTCACTATTTCAAAAGGAATATGCCATCAATATAATACCTCTCATGATGTGAGTCAACAACATAACCCATCTGTGTTAATATGGAAATGTGTCTTCATAGTCATGTGGCTTCTGTATTTAGGCACAGGGAGCTGACTACCCCATTACTCCTTCTATGAACCACATACATGAATATTTGCTTATAGTGGCACACAGAATGTTTTAATAAAACATTATTTTACATTATCCTTTAGATCATTACTAGGAAATTATTTTTATTTTAAAATTTCTGTTGTATAATTTGTGCTAAATTATCTAACTAGATTATCTTTTATGAATTCAGTTCAGGACAGCAAAACAAGTCCTTTATAAATATATGTTGATGGGTCACATGTGTGATCCTGGTAGAAGTACATATTCTCACACATATAACTACCACAAAATGATAAATTAAATAGTTTAGGGAAGGAAAGACAATCCAACAATTTGAAACTTCATGAGAAGAGATATTTCAGTAAAGAAAAACCAGACTGAAGATTCTCTTTTAATTTTCAGCTCAATTCTTTCATCAGGTTTTCACTGTGTATATGATACATACAAGGCACAAAAATCTACCAAGGTAAACAAGTCAGACATGATCTATGTCATCATAGATTTCTCTTTAAAAATGAGGATGAGAAATTAATTGAAAACATCATCTTTTAGAAGAGTCAAGAAATGGGCTCCAGTTCATGCACTGTGAAATAAGAGATTAGCTCCAGTTTGGCCCCAAATCTCTTCTGTCTAGTGTTTCTTTTCCCACTGTGTATTATATTTCATGACAGCTTCAACTTCACTTTCCCATTTGACATAGTCTTTAAAGAGGAGCTGCCCACCAAGATGGTAAGCTTCCAGAAGAAAAAGGCTTCACGTTGCTCCCTTATGTGTGTCTGCAAAGCACATACCACTGTTATGGAGGAGAATGTAACAGAGAAACAGGCACCGCGTCCTTGCAAAAACAAGGTAGGCACTTGGGAAGTGCAAGCAATAAACTCATCTTCCCCCTGGATGATTCTACTCCATATTCTGAGAGAACGTTGCTGTGAACTTCAAACCCAGTAAACAAAGCTCAAATTTGTGGTCAGTCATTTATTACTGGAAATCTGCACAAGTCTTCAGTGTCTCTGAGTCTGACTTTTCCAAACAGGGGACACAGAAAACCTTAGAGAGTTTTGCAAGATCATTTCCCAGAAGTACATAGAACACAAAGTGCAGTAACGGGTCAGCATGTTCTCCTGTCATTCCCAGTTCAGGGACTGAAGAGCTGTGTTTTTATAGGCGGAAGTGCAAAATTCAAATGCCCTGTATGTGATGAAGCCATTACTAACACATTTTGTGTCATACGGACTACCTCAAAATTAGTAAAAAAAAAAAATGTTTCAATAAGAGAGCAAATCTCATGATGTGTTAAATTCAACTGATGAACCGAACTGAAACAATCATCATTAGAGATAAAAAGGACACATGTCAGAAGGCAGAAAGTTCTTGTTAAGAAAAATAATGTAATTTACTTCTGAGAGAATCATTTGCTTGCTGGCTCAGTATTCTCTAAATCTTGCAGAGAGGAACTCCTTAGCCCACATGTCCTCACAAACGTAAACACAAAAGTACATTTTTTAAAAAAAATATTGATATTCTAGGTCCTAAAATAACCTTAAGAATGAGGTTAATAGGCCCTTGTTCTTCCTGTAGAGCAATACTATGTGCCATCTATGGAAACAAAATATCTCCAAATTTTAATGTTCATCATTATATTAAATTTAAATAAGACCATGTTTTGTTTTTACTACAAAAGTACCAAAATAAGAATAATGTTTAATTCTCATTTTAATTTTTAAATGTTTCTTGGTCAGTTCATTCAGTGATGGGGGAGAGTCTTCTGTTTTGTGTTAATTTCATTGGTTAAATAAAGAGACTGCCTTGGCTCTTTAATAGGACAGAAAGTTAGGTAGGCAGAGTAGACTGAACAGAATGCTGGGAGAAAGAAGCCGAGACAGGCAGTCGCCATGATTCTCCCACTCCAGACAGACGCAGGTTAAGATCTTTCCTGGTAAGCTAGCTTATGGTGCTACACAAATATTAGAAATAGGTTAGATCAATATGCAAGAGCTAGCCAATAAGAGGCTGGAGCTAATGGGCCAGGCAGTGTTTAAAAGAATACAGTTTCCATGTAATTATTTCAGGTAAAGCTAGCTGTGCGGAGCTGGGTGAGAATGCAGCCCATCACTGCTCCTCACTACAATTCAGCTCAGCCAACTCTGTTCATTCTTGGTACTACCTTAAGGAGATTTTAATTTCCAGACTATTTTTTTCTAGATATCATGTCTCAGTTCACGGCCAAGTTTGCATGATGCATATTATTGATGTGAATGCTCTCTACAAAGTCTGACTGAGGGCTGGTTTAACAGTTTGTGGGGCAGAACAGGTACAAACTGGAACTGGGTGATGAGCAGATCGAACCCAGTGGATAAGCAGTTGAGAGGGCTTCAACAGTACTGGGAAACAAGCAAACACAAATGGTGGACTAGTAACCCCCTAAGCCCAGAGGAACACAGAGGGCAGAGCTCCAGGGAAGCAGGAGCTTCACCTGGGCAGAGCAGGTATAATCACTTTGTGTACTTTCTCCTTCTGTGCTGAGAAGAAAGGCAGAGGTTAAGTATCCGTTTACGAGGTACCAAGTAGGCAGTTGTTCACAGAGAAAGGCTTCCAGTAACTGAAACCAGGGTTTCTATCAGTAAGCAGATACCAAAATGTGAAATCAGATGGTGCATCATGATTGTTAGAAGTTAATGATGATCCCAGGGCCTCTCAGACTGGGTCCAAGGTGAAAATGTTCCTGAGATGGGAGTGTCACTGGGTATCAATTTAAGATCTAGAATGAAAAAAAATTATGAACACTGACTATTGGGTACCTACTCATAGTTGGGGTACAGGACAGCTGTGGCAGAGGGCAATGGGAGTGGACTAGGTGCAATAAAATACTGCCTGCCCCATCATACTCACACTCACACACATACACAAGGGGCGGGAGGACTCCCATGCTGGGCTGTATTGATCTCCATGAAAGTTATAAAGTAAAGGTTATATGTAATTATATACTAGACACATTCTGAATTGGGTGAAAACCACAGTTCACAAAACTGCTGGTGAATCAAGCTGAGACAGGCACGGCCAAGTTCTGTCTGCCATCAGCCATATGCAGCCACAGCTATTCAGGGGAGTTCAAAGACTAAGTATAGGTAAGTGAGTTAAACTCCATAAGTGGTGATTTCACAATATTTAGCAAGATAATCTACTTAGCCATTGTGTTCCTTTAGAAGGAAAAAGAAGAGTGTGTAAGTGATTTTTACTGAAATGTCATACACAAAATATTCACTTAGGCTATGTCAGAAAATTGTGAATAAATGTAATGTCAATGACAGAACAGTTTGCTATTCATGCTTGCTTCCACTTATTTATTTGTAAGAAAACAGCAAAGGGAGATTAAGCAGTTGGTGAATAGCCAGATAGCTAGAAAATGTACAACTGGGGATCTGAGAGCAATTCCATTGCATGGAGCACTGACTTTTACATCTCCTAAGAAAATTTTTATAGAAAATGAGATATTTCACTTTCCCCTAGCATTTTACAAGGAATCTAGTGTATAGAGAGGGATTGATGATAACTGAACAAGTGAGTAATTAAATAAGTAAATCATTTCTGCAATCTGTCATCTATGTCTATAGTTGCAGACTATAGCATGGGCTACCATTTCCCCAGAAATTCAAGAAGCAAAAGTTGAGTCAGTAAAACCCACAAAAGACTTGCAGAAAAACAGTGTCTTTGTCTTACACTCACTTTGGGTATCAGACAAGAAAATATACAGCTAGTTAATATGGGAAAGGAGAACTAGTATATAAAATCAAGATTAAAAAAGGCTCTGAGCTTAAATCAGATTTAAAATCTGATGTCTGATATATGCAGAGTTCAATGGCCCATTTCATGTTGTGTATGTGTTTCCCACATACTTCCACCCTAACCATAGATATATAAGTACATGTTTTCATTTGTACGCAGAAACTCAGAGACACCATCATCAGGCCTCTTCCCTGAACTCTCAGGGATAATCTGCCTCACAAGTCCTCTACAATACAAGAGGAAATGAGCAGGATGCATGGCTGACAAAGCCTGTCCTATGAGGTCAACAAGATGCCCAAGGCTCCTTCTTTACTAGGAACTTCAGAGCAGTCTTCTTGATGTGGGAAGGTCATATGTCAATCTGTTGATTTCATTGGTTAATAAAGAAACTGCCTTGGCCCATTTGATAAGCCAGCCCTTAGGTGGGTGGAGTAGACAGAACAGAATGCTTGGAAGAAGGGAAGTGAGCTCAGATGCCATGCCACTCCTCTCCAGGGCAGACGTGATGAAGCTCCAGCCCAAGATGGACATATATTAGAATCTTCCTGGTAAGACACCAACTCGTGGTGCTCCACAGATTATTAGATATGGGTTAAAGCAAGATATCAGAGTTAGACAGAAGAGGCTAGATATAATGGGTCAGGCAGTGTTTATATGAATACAATTTGTGTGTTATTATTTCAGGGCATCAGCTAGCCAGGCAGCCCGGAGCCGGGTGGCAGGAACGCAGCTTGCAGCTCCTTCAACATCTTCTCTAAAGATCTGTGTCTTTTTTAACATTTCCATCACTTCATCAAAAGTAATACTATAGCCAGACATGGTAGTGCATGACTGTAATCTCAGCACTCAGAGGAAAAGGTAGTGGACTTCTGTGAGTTTGAAGCCAGACTGGTTTTCATGGTGAGTTCCAGGGTTACATGGTGAGACTTTGTCTCTATAAAAGAGAGAGAGAGAAAAAAAAAAAAACAACCCAAAAGACAGGAGGCTATGTTGGTCCAGATAGTGCATATACTTATCAATATAAGCACAGCTTCAAACTTGGGATTTGGCATTTATCAGCTGGTATTTGAGCAAGTAACATGATGTCACTGAGCTTTGTATTTTAGGGATAGAAAAGTGGAACAATTATATCTTTAAAAATCTGAGATGACATTGGAAAGTTCTCAGCCATCTCATATTATGCCTCATAAGTAACTTTGACTTCAGAATTGGGAGAAGCCACTGCCAATAGCCTTTAAGTTACCAGCTCACTTGGACGTGGCCTCTTATAATATAAATGCCGATGTTAAGTGCACGCTCCCTCTCTCTTCTGCCTGCTGGATTTGGTTGCTGATCCCTGTTCAAGCAGAGGATTGTGATCTGTGATTCTACCCCTAAATAAATAACTCTTTATTATACTCAATTCTGAGCTAGTGTGTGATTTCTTTTTAGCATCTGTCTTCAAGCCACCACTGGTATTTATTAGGCTGGTTGTCATATAGTTATCCGGCTCCACACAGAACAGGTCCTACAACGGTAAACACCACTCAGCTCAAATCGTCAATAAGCAAACAAATTAAAAGAGCATATATTTACAGTATGTCTGAGGCAACATTAGTAATGAGTAGATGGTCACCTCTTGCTATGGCCTCCTCTTACACACAAAATTATTGAAATCATTACAGCTTTGAGTACTAAAATAAAAGGAATCTACTTCTGCCTTGTTGCAGGGAAAGAAAAGTTCCTCTCAAATTATCTGACTGTTCTTGTGAAATAATTTTTTTTCTGATTATTTCTCACTTGAAACATCACCTAATTTTAAATGACATTTAAAACAATAGTTAATTTAATCTAGCATTTGGTCTTGAAGGCTTGCTGAATTACAGCAGGTTTAAAATACCCACTGGAAATGGTGGAGAGGGCTTCAGTAAAAAAGATTAATTGTGCATCCCTACCAGCCAGTCTCCTTGGCTGGGAAATGCTCTGTGACATTTCTTTAACAAACAGGGACAGGAGCTTTATTTACTTTCCTTGTTCAATTGCTCCCATATTTCATGTTTCTCAGCCAAAATTTTGTTTTTTGTTTTTGTTTGTTTGTTTGCTTGAGGTGTTTTATTCTAAAAGTATCAGTCTAAAAACTAGACTGTTTTCCAGGAAAGATTAAAAAAATGGCATTTTTTCTGGGGAGAAAGATCAAAGGAACAGAGAGTTCCCATGTTCACAGAGTACACATTTGCAAAGTGGTACATTCCATACTTTGGGGTCAACAAGAAGCCACTATTGTGCATCCAGCACTCGGCTGGACATGTGCAAGTCCTGGAGGAGCTCATAGAGCAAGGGATTCTCCAAGGGGCTTCTCTGCACCCTTACTTCTGATCTCAAAAGTTAGTATAAGGGTTGGTAGGATGACTCAGTGAGAGGGCACTAGTGTAGCATGCACAAGGCCTTAAATTTCTCAGCATCAACACAGACACACACACACACACACACAATTTCATGTGCACAGACACAACAAACAGCTACTGTGGTACTATGTCCAAATTTGTAATTCACATTCCTGTTTCTGATATAAATCATGTGTCAGAAAATCAGGAAAGCTCATTTACGTTGCTTTAGGTAGGTTTTTAAAATTATTAGACTTTTAAAAATTTCATACAATGTGTTTGACCATATTTCTCCTTCTTCTTTCCACCTCTTTCCAGACTCATCCCCTCTCATTAAAACCCAAACTTTATGTGGTTCCATTTATTTGTTTTTATTTGATTATTAAGCTTTCAAAAACCAATTTGTGCTCTCCAATTTGAGTTACCCAAGACAATTTTGTGCTTGGATATATGATCTTGGAGGTGGACTTTTAGAGTAAATTTCAAATGTAGTTGCTTCTATTTTATAAAATCCACTCTTTTTTGCATATTGATCTTGTATTCTGCAAGATGCATTAACGATAAGAGTTCATGGTAGGCAGAAGATTTTCTACGGCGTCATCTGCCAGCAGACATAGTTTTACTTTTCAAAATTGGATGTCATTTTCCCCTTTACCAAAATTTCTTGGTTGATACCCAGATTACAATGCTCACCAGAAGCAGCCTTATAATTAATATTGTATTGGTCTCAGCTTTAAAGGTAATTCTTGTCTCAACCACACATGTTCCATCAAGGCTCTTCAGTTAGGAAGTCCCCTCAACACCTACTCTGCTACTGTAGTGATTCACTCACCAAGTCAAACCCTTCTAAGTCCTCCTCAGTAGCAATGGGATATAAATTTTTTATATTGTTAGATTTTCCTGGCCAAAAATTTGTTTAGAATTTTGCATTTTTATTTGTAAAAATATTTGAATTTTGTTTTATTTGATTAGTTTGTCTAGCTTTGATTGAGCACACTAAATGCAAACAATAACAACCACTGATATGTATGAGGAGAAACTGGCATCCTTATGAATGCTGACTAGAATATAAAATAGTACAGTCTCTTTGGAAACTAGAATAGCAGGCTCTTAAAATTCACTTTTAGATGCATGTCTTAAAAGATCTTAAAATTCACATTCTCACAAAATTTGTTTATTAATTCTTGTAGTGTCATTATTTATAATAGCCAAAAAAATTCAGAGACAATTCAAAGGTCAATGAATTGATGGATAGATTAGCAAAAGATGACTTATTTGAACATAAGAATTAATCAGTCATAAAATTAGCTAAAGTACTCATACAGGGCACAATATTAAATTATACTAAGTGAAAGAAGCCACATGCAAACAGCACATAATTCATGATTTCGTTTATACAGAATTTCTAAGCAGGGAAATACAGAGTCAGAAAGCAGTTGCCAGGGGCCAGACAGAAAAAAAAATGGAGTGAGTAGGTACAGTTATGGAGTTGCCTTCAAGGTGATGAAAATATCTAGGAATTATACAGTATGACCACTGAACAATTTTGGAATTATCCTAAAGGCCCATGACCACTATATAAATAAACACTATGAAATGTGATTTGGTTCAGGTCACACACATACACTGAGACCTTATTTTCAAGGAACATGGAATTTAAATTCAAAGTAACATTTCTTTTACTTCTAATTCAACCTACTTTAACAAAGAAAAACCTGCTCAAAGAATTTTGATGACTTGCGGAACATCACAGTTACATGAAATTTAGAAACAAATATTGTGTAGTCTTGGACTGCTTTCAACAAAGTTAAATGAAAACAAAAGGAACTACTTCTTTGATTCCTTCTATCTTCTGTAAAATGATTTTATATATCATTTTTTAAAGTTAAGTTTTAAACAAATGTCCTTTGATTTTCCTTTACCTAAAGATGAGGCAAGAAACTATAGCTGTTTAGCCTTTGTCTCCATCAAAAGGTTAATAAACTGAGAGGATGCCGAATCTGCTTCAGGAAGCCCTAAGTCTGCTTATCACATGGAGCAGAAGCTTGTCCCAAAATAAGACTGTTTTCTCTTTATCCAAGCTCTCCTCGGGTTAGTTCTCATTCTCTCCCCATCTACCTTTCAATCTCCCTATAACCTTCTACTCTTTCCTTTCATCCCTTCCCAAACCAGAAGTCTCATTTCCCTAGTAGCTATCTTTTCTTATGATTGACAGAATGGAAATACAGCCAACATTTAAACAATAGGAAATCCAAAGACAAATTTTGAACAGAATATTTTTGTTTTTAAAAAGAATGATTACAGAAAATGAACTGTAGGAAGCACTCCAGACTAATGAAGTCTGTCCACAGAGAAGGCACATCATCTAGAGCAGAGGGATGGTCTGGAAGGAATAAGCACATCTGTGGATTTCTACATCAGCTTACCAGCAAGGTAAACCACTTCCTTCCCTGACCCAAATAAAGGAACCTCTGGAGTGGGTGAAGAAGGAACGTCTTCAGTGTATTGGCACTTTGTATCTGGATCTGCATCAGGAAGCTGCTACCTACTGTATGTTTTCTAAGAAGCTGCACTCTATTGTTCACTCTATAATAGAGATTCATGGAACAGAAGGACAACATAGTGGGCATAGGTACCCACTGCCAAGCATGGCAATCCAAGTTTAATCCTTACATGCCACAAGCAGAAGGAGAGAATCGACCTCTTCAAGTGTCCTGAGAATGATACATATGTTCTGTGGCATACACATACACATTAATTAAATGAGATTCTTAAAAGAGAGGTCGTCTTATGACTCTCTTTAACTCTTCATCATGTGCCTAAACACTCAGAACTAAAGTTCATTTTTCTATGAAACTGACAGATGCCTATTGGAAGAAGGTATCTGAAGTGTTCCAGTTTAACTAGTCTTAGAAATACAATTTGTTTTGTTTCAACTATTGTCATTGGAATAAACGTAGTATTCATTTCTGTTTTGAAAATTCCAAAATTGCATGTACACAGGAATTAAGAATCCTGTCTTAGTGTGATGTACATTAAATCATTCAAAAAAGAAACAGGCCTAAAATCAGGTGGATTGCAAATGGCCACACCCCTTTAGAAGCAAAGATGCTCAAACAATTACATTGACCATAATGTTATATAGTTTGGAAAATCTGAGACCACTTGATTGGTTGGTCACAATTTATTTAATATAGAAAAATAAACTTCTGCTTCCATATTTAAAAGATAAACAGAAAGACACAATAAAGAGTAAAGTCATTTTCAAGTATAATTAGTCATTGAGACTTAACAGAAACCCCTGCAACAGCTCATGTTGGTCACAAGGCAGGGTTCCTCTTTGATTGCTTCCTGTGTAATCTGGTCAGTTTATAAATTAAAGAGTTTATACATCCTTGCTGTGGCCAACTACTGCATTTTGACCCAACTATTAAGATAGAGAGCCAAATAATTTCAGGCATGATAAAAAATGTATGGAAATAACTTTAACAATTTTCAAATATGACTCACTTGTCCCTAATGATATTGAAGAATAAAAAACAGCTTACATTTTTCTTATAAAAGTCATTTTCAGTACATTAGCAATCATGTGTGAATGCTTAGCTAATAAAAAATGTCAAGCACCCAAAAGACCACAATCATGTGTTTCCAAGGAAATTAACACATCCATTGACTTACAACAACTTTGACTGTGACTCAGAAACAAAATGATATAAAATAGTATAAACAATGTGCCTTATAATATTCACATCAGTTACAATGCTATACTTTCAGGAAACTACTGTATAATTCTGACTAAGCTCTATAAAAATTAAATAGTATATTTGGGACAAACGGACAAGCACTGGATTGTACAAAATTTACAAAGATACTGACATGGTGACTAGCTCCTCTTTCAAAACAATGTCTACTGACCAAAATGCACCATTCATATTCACTGTGGCTGATGTTTGTTCCTTTCCATTGAAAAGGCTCCGGCATACACAATGCTTCCTAGTTTACAATAAGCATATTACTGTGCATACAAATTAGAGGGCTATCTTGATAAATGCAAACTGGTTTTCAGTTGGTATGACTTGGCCTAACCTTCCTCCTTCAGGTAAGTTCTCATGTGATTTTGACACTTGATTTTGGACTGTTTCTTAAAGAACAAACACTTGAATGGTAGGTAGGTAGGTAGGTAGGTAGGTAGGTAGGTAGGTGGGTGGGTGGGTGGGTGGGTGGGTGGGTGGGTGGATGGATGGATGGATGGATGGATGGATGGATGGATGGATGGATTGATGGATGGACGGACGGACAGGCAGGCAGACAGACAGAAAAAATCAAAATTTGCTTAAAATGACAATTATTTACAGAATAAGGGGATAACTGTTGATCTAATCATACTGCTTCCTAGTTTCTAAAGAAGCATACATAAGAGCCAAATAAACACAAAACATATAGAGAATGTTTTAATTCTAGAACAATGAATTCGAAAAAAATATTATAGTGCAATATACTTAGATTCAGTTATTCTACTGAAGGCAATCTATGTAAATACAGTCAATCACACCCCCACAGTGTCACCAATGATTCCCCCGGATGTTTCTTTAGGCTGGAGAGTAAATAGTTTCAAATGGCAATCAGATTCAGAGTGTCTGTGGTGGTCATCAACAAAATGAGCTTAAGGTGGGAACTCTTATCTTCCTTAGAAAATATCACTGTATTTAGATAAAAAAAATAAAACAAAACAACAACAACAAAAATAATAACATACTCTCCAGGGAACTTTACTCTCCAGGGAAGCTCACTATGCAAGTCAGGCTGGTCTTGAACAAGTGCTGAATGAACCTCTACAACCAGCTTAACAGTTTATTCTTACATATACCATCCGATACAGCAGAGAAGGTAGAAGATTTTCTGTTGGTATTACAGCTAAAGACAATTTACAGAGTAGGCTTGATGGAAGAGGAAGAGAATGAGGAGAGATGGAGGAAAAGGAGAAGGAGGAAGAGGAGAGAGGAGGGCAAAAAGGAAGTTAATTTTCATTATACAAGGTACAGAAAAAGTGAAGCCTTTGCAGAACAAGCTGGCATTTTTCCTTAAAAAAAATCTTTTCAGAAATAAGTGACTTTTGAGACTGCCATTGACTACTTCAAGTAGGTACTGTTTTCTTTCTATTGCTGAAGGTTTCTTGTACCTCCATACGATTATACTGTCATTTGTAGATGTATTCTACACCTCTGCTGTACTCAGAATTGAGATATAGCTGTAGTTAATGCTAACAAAAGGAACATTTCCCTTCAGTTTATAATTCCCTCTATCCCATTTTTTATATCTACTTCTAATTAAAAATCTGATTATTTTTCAGAGTCTCTCGAGATCCCTGTTTCCTTTTAAAGAGGTGCTAGATGAGCCCTGAGCTTTAAAATGTCTGCACAATCCACAGATGGACTCTTGTGTAAGCTGTGAGAAGTTAAACATGCAAGTTCACAGTAGTCTTTGCTCTATGTCCAATAAGCCAAGAAAGTTAAGCACTGACTTCCTTTTATTAGATAGATAATTGTGGTCAAGGTCCAAGACCCCTCTCCAGAGTTCTCTTCAGCTCTCTCTGCCTTGCATCTGCTTTTTGTGTTGAGCCTGACTTCTCATTAGTTTTTGCTCACAAATTATCCATGTTCTAGAAACACAGTCTTCAGTCTTTGGTTTCTCTTGAGCACAGACTGTGCAAACAAACAATGAAAAAGAACATTATGCAAAATTAAAAATCACCTTCCTTAGTTACATTATTAGGCCTTTGTCATCAAATAATTTCAACTTTCCAAACCACAAGGTTCTCAAATTTTCATCCAGTATTAGTTCACCAGAAATCACTGATTCCCCTTACTCATTTCCTCCTGGAGCCCCTCACCCACCCAACTCTATCTTTTTCTCTCTCTCTTTAAAAAACAAACAGGCATATTAAAAATAAATAAAAAAAACAGAATAAAAAAAGTGAAGGCACTCAAAACACATACGCATAGAAACACATGCATACACACCATAAAAATACAAGCAAAAGAGCAACAAGGTAAAAAAACAATCTAGTACTATTGAGAATGTATTGTATGAAAGAATATTTTCAATAAAAAATAACAGCAATCAAGCAAACAAACACCAACAAGAGTAGAAATCACTGAATGTGTTCCATAAATTTAGCACCCCAAAGGCTGGGAGGTTCAGAAAACATGACCACGGGGCCATCCATGTTTGTTCAAAGGTGGTTTAAGCCTGCTAGCAGGCAACTGTAGAAGGATTCTCTAAAGAAAGTTTTAAGAAGTCAGTTTAAAAGAAAAGCATAACTGTTATCTTCATATTAACAGTATTGAAAGGTATATGCTTAGCTGTAAAACTGCTGAAAATAGTGTTTTGCAAACACAGAATTTCTTTTCTTGTTGTATCATTTGAATGGCAATTAATCCTTAATTTCTCTGTTTTTGTTTTATCACAACACCTGCTAGGATGCTTCTGTCTGTGAAGTCTGCTATAACATTAGCCTTCTTCCTTCTCCCCCTCTTTATTCTACCTCTGATATTCCTCTCTGTACCTGAGAACATGCAATATTGAGCAAACAACGTACATGCTGGAAGGAGATATTCTATGTATTATCCTTTATGGCAAAGTGACCCTTCCTTGCTGACTGTACTCCAATAGCTGTATGTATTATTTTCCCTACTTGAGTAATTTATCACACACATGTGGAACGTAACTGTTTACACACAGGGGCACTGGCAATTCTTCGGGTACCATTACTACTTTGAGATAATACAAAGAGTTTGATTGAGAAAGACAGGCTGTCATATCCATGCTGAAGAAAGCAAAGTATAATGATATTTCCCCTGGGATGTATAATCTAAAAGAGCGACTCATCATCAGACCTCTTAATGTTAAACACAGGTGCTTGAAGACTTATGTAGAGTTTGTTTCTCCCCAGGATGGTTGTGTCTGAATAGAGGTTTGCTTTATTTATTGAATAGTTCAGAAAGCAAAGTTTTTTTATTCCCCGTGTATAATGCTCTTCAAATTGCCGACTAAATAAATATTTATATAAAGAATTATGACATCCATACCTCAGGTACCACCATTACAGTTTAATTTTAGATAAAATAATACTAGTCAACATGCATGTCATTGCCCTGTCCTGCTGAACGAGATGGCAATCAGCATTTTACATTTGTTAGCTCTGCAGAAAGGTTGGAAATGGAGGAATTTAGGTTTGGATATGATATTTAGTCAGGAATCATTCCAAAATCCCTGTCACCTGAGCTTATGATATACTTAAAGTCTTCCTGTTGGTAGAAAACTCAGACCATGGGAAGGAAAAAAGACTCCAAGCTGCTAATCATGTGAAACGTTTTGTCATCACAAGATCAACAATGAACCTGACAGCACAGAGGCAGTGAATTCTGGAAATGAAGAGTGTGAATGTCTTAGAATGAATCCACGGCAGTCATGTGAACACTAGATCAATACTGTAAGTCCCAGAGTTCTCTTGTTATTTAGAATGATTCCATGCCAGTCATGTGACCACTAAATCGATATTATAGTTACCAGAGTTCTCTTGTTATTCGTTTGCTGTAAAGACAATGTCATTCCATATCTCCTTTCCTTGAGAACACAGAGGCTAAATTGCATTTTAAGTTAAAATATGTAGCTTTTATTCCTGGGTCTCCAATGTTTTGTGTATCATAATTGCCTGATTTAAAATATTCAAATATATAATTAGCGATCATGTCTCAAAAACAACTTTGCATTTTGGAAGAGCTGGTGCCATATATTTCTTATGAAAACACATTTAGGATCATTAATATTACATGAATTTGACTGACAACTTTTCATTTAATCGAATTTTCATTAGATATTATCATGTGGAAGATAGTCAAAAGTGCTTGACTTCAGATGGATTTTTACGATGAGGCACGTGCCCACATAAAAACCTGATTATGTAACCAGGTGTTAAATCTGGTTTGACTTCAACTTTTGTTATATTCACTTTAGTGAGCAATTCCCATAGAGGTGTATATGAGTATTTAATATCATTGTATACCACAGAAATAAGTCATAAAAGTATATGACCAAACAACTCTGTTGACTATATACCACCGCATTGTAAGAAAAGAAAGGAAGAATAACCATAACTTTCAATTTAAAACAGAGGAAGTTGGTAAACATTGGTTACATGTGCTTCTCATTAACTGATGGAGATTCACTTTGATTTCAATTAAGAATCATGTGACATGTTTAATTATTTTAGTTGCATAGAATTGAGAAGATTCTTTAGTAAAATATAAACAACAGATAGCAAAAGTTGGCTCAGAAAATTGCGTTTATATATTTATGCATACATATAAGTGCATATATATGTAGCAACCATAAAGAAAATGAGATAGAAGCATGGGAGGAATTGGAAGAAGGGAAGAGGTAAGTGTGATTTTAAGTAAAACTTAAAAATAAACAAACATAAAGAAAAAAGGAGGAAATTGTACAAATGACTCTATAATTTTACCACCTGACACATTGGGTATATGTGGTACCTGTGAGATAGATGTGATTTATGTAGGCTATATATTTACAAAGAAAATATATAATTATCTGATTGAATCTATTTTTACTGTAAGATTTTTAAGCTCATATTTCAAAGACACAGTACTGTATTGGGGTTGTATGCATGGAAAGAATTAGCTACTTCAGTGTTTATAAATGAAATATAATATGGCAAAATGGTGCTCCAGTATTGGCTGAAAATTTATGTAGATTTGTTCTCTGTGCTGGTAGAGAAAAGCTTTTGGAAGGCTTCTATATTTCAGCCATTCATTTATACTTAATACTAATAAATTTCAAACTAATGATTTTCATTGATTTACATGATTAAAAGTTGAATTTTTAAAGGGACTTTGAATTTTTGGTTAATGATTCAGATAACATTTACTTGAAAGCTTTAAAAGATCTGATTTTGCTAGACATGACGGCACATGCCTCAGGAGACAGAAGCAGGCAGATCTCTGAACTCAAGTCCAACCTTGAAATCAGAGTTAGTGCCAGTACACTCAGGTTTATGCAGAGCCAGCTGAGAGGAGAGAGAGAGAGACAGAGACAAGACAGAGAGACAGAGACAGATGGAGAGAGGGAGAGAGAGAGAGAGAGAGAGAGAGAGAGAGAGAGAGAGAGAGAGAGAGAGAGAGAGAGAGACTTCTCTGTATTTTACAGAAATGGTAAAATTTCAGGTTAAGTTTTGATGGTAGGCATGGCTAAGCAAAGCCAATAATTTGTGAGGCTGAAAGAATAATGGATTGTAATAAATGTCATGCATAAATGATGACGTTGATACAGCAACTAAAGAAAATATGTATCCTTGTAAAGAGAGAGCCTTACACGCTTGTCTCTCAATGAAATTTTCTGTCATGGTTAAAATTCACCTTGTTATTCATTTGAGTTTAATTTTTCCATAACATAGGTTTACATATTATATTTATTTGGAGCATTCTGTGAGAGGCCAATGAAATGCCTGACACTGCATTTCTGGACAAGTTGCCTTATCTCCCTATAAAACACTGTTCATAACGTCTGCCTTCTACTAAAACAAGAGAGGGGCAGGATTTAAAACACCAGAAGCATGATCAAACATCATCAGTGTTTCATGTTGTTTTCTTTAATCTCAATGAACTATAAAACTCAGGCCAGTTTTAAAATACATGTCTTTAGTTAACTAGCTGTTTGAATCCTTTGCAAAATGCTGTTGAACTGCATCTCCAACTCCATGGCTTTTAGGTGTTTGTGCATCTCACACACTTGGGATGGGAGAGCACAGACACGTGTTCTGTGTTCCTCAGCTGCTGTGGAAAGTCTTCACAGAGCTGCCGATAAACCAATTAAGCCTTTCCATGGCGCCACCTTAGCTTCTCTCCCTCTCCCAATAGACATTAGAAATAAATAAAAACTAATAACACCTACAATTAATAGCATTTCTGTAGCCGATAGGTCTAACCTGCTACTTCAGTTTTCCCATGACGATAATGAGAGGCCTTATTATTTTGTTTTCCTTGGTTCCTTATTAGACTTGATGAGGATAAGGGTGTGTCATGTCTTCTGTGGGAAAGAGCACAGTCCTCAGTTCTTTTCCAACATTAGAAAGTCAAATGGAAACTATGGCTGCCTTTGTTTCACTAGACCAATTAGAAATTGTTTTCATGTCATTGCTAAAATTCACTGCTTGCCATTTGATCAGAATGAAGAGTATAATTTGCTAAACAGCAGTTAATAAAAGTGAGTCACATCTTGTGTGGTAATGCAAATTAATGAAACTGAGTTGGGGGTAGGGCCTGTCGACTACGTTTTTCTTTGGAAATGTTCAGTATGTGTCTTCCCTGTGCAATAACAAACAGATTTTTTTTATTGTTTAAAAAGAGTATCATTCCTTCCTATAGAAATGCAGCCCCTTATCAATCACTGCTTTATTAAATTATTGAAACTCTGTTTTGCCTGAATTAAATCATAATCCTTTGTGGATAATGTTTAACTGGAAACCAGTTCAGCGTGCAAATAACATTGAGAAAGTTGATAAATGTTATTTCCTTTATAAAAGGAAGTGTGTGTGTTTGTGTGTGTGTGTGTTTTAATATGTCAGGCTTTTAACTCCAGGTGAGGTTCTGACCTCTTTCAATAATAACCAAATACGTAATTTAAACTTCTGATATTCAAATGAAGACATAAACACTGAAACTTAACCCAATGACCTCTGGGCATCATACAGCACTTTCATTCAGAATTATTTCTAAACTCTGTTTCCTCTAATATTTTCATTTTAGAAAAAAAAAATTGTTAAATTACCATCTCAATTTCTTTTTTTTTTATTTTTTTATTTTTTTTTGGATTTTCGGGACAGGGTTTCTCTGTGGCTTTGGAGCCTGTCCTGGAACTAGCTTTGTAGACCAGGCTGGTCTCGAACTCACAGAGATCCGCCTGCCTCTGCCTCCCAAGTGCTGGGATTAAAGGCGTGCGCCACCACCGCCCGGCTCCATCTCAATTTCATGAAGAAGCCTAATGATGAAATTTTTTCTCTCACTTGATCCAGTTAAATTCTGAATATATTATTTCTCATATCAAATGTGTTATCAGGTACACTTCTATTAGATTTTCTTTGAATTTTAGTTAGCTTTATTAAGCGTACATTTTAATGGGGTTCAGTATGATATTTTAGCACATAGTGCACAGATAAAAAGAGGATAATGAGAATTTCCACCTACATTTGGAGCCTTTAAACCTTTCTTTTTGATATCTTCAAGATGCTATATAGCAGGGTTTTTTGAACCACAGATATCCCTATATGTTATGAAAAGTACCAAGACCTTGATACTTCTGCCTGAGTTTGGACTTTTATTTCACACTATACTTTTTTCATCACAGCCATTTCTAATTTCAAATGATCAGTATTCTATCTCAGGTAGACTATATCTTATCCATGGTGAGACTGTTGTGGAAATTAAAGGGGCCCACTAGCAATTAATAACCCCTCCAAATTGTGGAAAGTGTTTATCTATAGAGCTGTTATGATTTCCAACAAACTATTTACATAAATAATTGCTTAATGGCTGCTGATGACATAAAGGACTAGAAGAAATGATACTTTCCATTCTCCTTTTGCAATAAATACTGTTAGTGTTGAGGTAGTAAGTCAGTTTTCCTTCTGGATACTTTTTGGTCTTTGATAGAGAGAGATGATTTGGATCAATTTTTAGGTCATTACATTTAGAACTGTAGTGGGTTTGTATCTGTAAAGTTAGATTTTCTCTGTCTCACTGCAGGCTAAGATTATGAAATGAAAATATCAAAGGGTCAATGTGTCCCAATAATAACAGTTACACTGGGAACTCATGAGCAGTAACTGTACCTCTTGATAAGTAAACAAAGAACTCTCTGGTAATGACATTTTTAGTCTTAGAAATTAATTCTACCAAAAATATTAGGCTACAGGTTTAAAATACCAGAAAAAACACTAATTATAATAACAATCAAGCTTTCTGATAGGCAGAAAAGAGAATGAGACAGAAGACTGTAGAAACTGTAGCACCTCCACTCACTTGGAGAAACTCCTGCCCTCAGTTCCTGTATGCCTTTTTTTTTTTCATTTCTGCACATGATCCAGTTGAGGAAATGAGATACACATTACAGATCCATTTAATGCTTTCCACAGTTTATTACAGGTGTGTTTTAGGATTACAATTATTTTTATTTTCTCCTCTACCTTTCTAGTATCTAGTTCACTTACTATCAACTGTCAGAAAACAAAAACAACAACAAAACCTGACCAATGGTTGCCTCAGCTTTCTGATCACCCATCTCCATCTGTGATTTGTACTCTGTTGTGTCTCTTTTTAAGGCTGACAGATTTGTGCTCTCTCTCTTTCTCTCTCTCCATATATATGTGTGTGTGCTCTGTCTGTACACCTTTATGTCAGAAGAGAACATCAGGTCCCATTATAGATAGTTGTGAACCACCATGTGGTTGTTTAGAATTGAACTCATGACCCAGAAGAACAGCTCTTAACTGCTGAGTCATCCCTCCAGCCCAAGAGATTTGTTCTTTACCCAGCAGACTTTGTGGCTCTTAAGGGGCTTGCTTAGATTGCATGTCTTTTATGTAATTCAAGAATTTTACTCCTGAGAAGAATCTCTTTATTTGAATCACAAGTTCTCTTTGTATTAGCTCATGCTCTACATTCAGAAATATTGAAGTAGCTTATTTCTTAGAAGCTACCTTGAGCCAAATCTCTCTTTTACTTCCTGTTTCATATTCTTCTATATGAACAGCTTTCTATGCACAGTGTCTCAGTTGAATCCTACTATTCTCTCTTAGGCTCACAGTACTTTGCCTTTGCTCCAATTCCAGCACTGATTTCTTTAAAGCCACTAAACAAAATTTTCTGCGGTCAGTGTGTTTGTCTCATCTTTGGTCTGGTCCTTGTGTCTGTGTCAATTCTAACTTCATTTGCTCACCATCTTTCCCCACTCTGGTTCTTGCAGAGTCAAAGGACATACCAAGTCCAAACCTTTGCACTTGGTGTCCCAACCCCTCATATGTCCTCACTTAAGGGCTCTTTTCTGTCTTTCATAAATCTGGCTACTTCCTGGCAGTCTTCACAAGAACAAACCGTGAGATCCACAGGGCAGTCACCACTAATTAACTTAGAATTAAATTATCCATTGGTTTTTCAAAGTTATGTGAAATTCATAATGTAATAAATCATTTTATTGTTTTGATGAATTTTGCTTTTGTAGTTTCAGACTAGAGCAGTGGCTGACACAGAGTCGGCTCCAAAATATTGTTTCACTGCATTTCTCAGCTTGTTACAGAGCCATAGTAGACATCTAGCAGAGGGTGGGTAAGCTCTGGAGTTTATAGCAACAGATAGAAGAGAAATACTTGAAGGCTCAAATCTTTGTAAGTTTAAAAGGAACAACTGACCTAAATTGTCTTTGTTTCCAAGAACTGCTTATTCTGAACTTCTCTTCTGTTAGTATTATCATTTTTCCTAAAGCAAATAAAAATGTTTGAAATAGTACAATGTTTTATTTAGGATGGAGAAAAACTAACTCAAAATTTATAGTGTTCATCAAGATTTGGATAGACAACAAATCCCAATTTGTTCGTTTAATCTGCTTGGATGTAATCTCTCTATAACTTGAAGAACAGATGGAGAGTAGCAATGCCTGCTGTAGAGATGCGGTGGAGAGCAAATGTGCAGGTGATGGGTGAGGAAGTGATAGTAAAGAACACGGTCCTGGGGCCTGTAGAGATGCGGTAGAGAGCAAATGTGCAGGTGATGGGTGAGGAAGTGATAGTAAAGAACACGGTCCTGGGGCCTGTAGAGATGCGGTGGAGAGCAAATGTGCAGGTGACGGGTGAGGAAGTGATAGTAAAGAACACGGTCCTGGGGCCGGTAGAGATGCGGTGGAGAGCAAATGTGCAGGTGACGGGTGAGGAAGTGATAGTAAAGAACACGGTCCTGGGGCCGGTAGAGATGCGGTAGAGAGCAAATGTGCAGGTGACGGGTGAGGAAGTGATAGTAAAGAACACGGTCCTGGGGCCGGTAGAGATGCGGTAGAGAGCAAATGTGCAGGTGATGGGTGAGGAAGTGATAGTAAAGGACATGATCCTGGGGCCTGTAAATTTAGTGTGTTTTTAGGAAAATACAATATTTCAGGGGCTAATTAAAATTTTCTTGAAAAAGCATCCCACTCTTCTTTATATATTAAGCATCTTGAAAAGGTACGTCTCAAGATATCCTCCCATGTCTACTAGTCCACATTGCCCCAGACACAGAGCACAGATGCAAATACTCTTACATACAGCTTTCTTCTCACTTATAGAGCCTCTTTAATGTTATCAACATATATTTAATATGTATAAAGACTGATTTCATAAGAACACTTTCATTTAAATATATCATATACTAGAACAGTATTCTCCCCCTGTATGCCAGTATCCTCCTACCACTTTCTGTTTATCCTCTTCCTTTCCCAAGAAACTATCCCTCATACTTCAGATGATAGTTTATGTCTATGTTGGCACATATGTATCCGTAGAACACCTAGGATTCACTAAGGAGGCAAAACATGGAATACTTCTTTTCTCAGTCTGAGATATTTTGGTTAATATGATTCCATTAGTTAATTTTCTTGTTACTCTGAAAAAACACTTAATAATAACTGATTGAGGGAAGAAAAGGCTTCTGCTCCTTCACAGTTCATGGGTACAATCCGTTATAGTGGGGAAATCACAGGAGCAAAGCCTGAGGTAACATTGCATTCGCAGTCAGCAAGTACAGATGAATGTTAGTGCTCAGATTGCTTTTGCCTATTTGTTCAGTCAAGGAAAATCCTACAAAGAATAGTACTATGCTTATGGTGAGTCTTCCCACCTCAGTTAACATATTTGAGGAGCTCTGTCATAAACGTGTCCAGGGGTTTGATGTCGAGATAATCGTAGATTATATCAGGAAGACAATAATGAACCACACAAGTCTACCCCTTATCAACTTGATACTCAACAGATTGCTTATAATCTATAATTTTCCAGGCTTCAGTCCCATGGTCTTATGGTCATCTTAGAATACAAAATAGGTTCTTTTCAACTTTAAAAGTACTCATTGTTTTTAATGGCTCCTCTCCCTGCCCAAAATGTAAGTACAGACTCTGTTCTGAAACCATTCTGAGCCTCTTGATGGCGATTGCCTATTCAATCTTATTATTTCTTATTTAAAAAAATTCATACTATAAATTTAATCTCCTTATTTCCTTTCATGAAACACCTCTTAGATTTGCCACATGTTCCTACCCACTCAATGCCATGCTGCCCCCAATAAACACAAAAACAACAACAAAAAAGAAAATCAAAACAAACCAACAGAAAACAAATAAGATAAAAAGAATACTCAAACAAAACAAAATAAGAGAAAAGGACACACACCCCCCACAAAAAAAAAGCAAAACATGGAGTCTGTTTGCTTTTGGTGAACTACTCCTGAGTTTAGCGCCATCCCTGGAATGTCGCTGATGTGCCCAGTGACATAGCTTTGGAGGAAACGAACTTGCTCTTTCACAGATGGCATCAGTTTCAAGTAGCATCTGGATACTGTTTGCTTGTTTTTTGTTTTGATTTATTTATTTTTGCTATGCACTGACACAACATAATGGCATAAAGTAAACATTATTATCAAAAATATAGAAAAGGACAAATCAAGGAAAAACTCAAACCAAAAGAACCTGAAACCCAGCAGTACAAAAATCAAATTCTTCTGGTTAATGTTCAGAATATGAGATTTATGATGTAAGGCCTTAGGTAGTAATACTTTCTATCCAACTCTGTGGTCTGCAACATGTATCAGCATTCTCTTGAACCAGTTACACTCTGTGTTTGCAGCTTTCCTCAGTGGATATCCCAGAATCCTGATGCCCACAGCATTCTAGAGTCTCCACTGAAAGTCAAGGTTCAACTTCACAACTTCGATTTGGTTTGTTTGTAGGCTTTCCTAGATGTGTGCAGCAAACCTGCTGCAAGTCACCTGACCTCGGTGACTACACACTCTTTTTATCTTACATCATTCTTACTTGCAAAACCCGTATCTCACCAGCTATGTTTAAGTTCTGTTGACAATTTGATATGTAGCCTGCCTCTCTTGGACCACAGCTGTAACACCCTCTATGTGTTGATCCTGACAAAACCCTTCCCTAAACATGTGTTTATAAGAAGGAATCCCTTAGCAAACATTATCAGTTTATTCTCTTGTCTTACACATGCATTTTAATCTTCAAAACACGAGGTCTTCAGGGGATGATATCTTATTCTTGGTGCATGTTTCTTACTACTCAGCACTAAATAGAATTTTTTCTTTGATGGCATCAATCTCATAAACAATTGCAGCTGCCTTCCGTTGCAACTTTAAATTCATTCCTTTTTGCACCAAGAGTCACTTTTTCCTTATCTTTTCTTATTTTCATTCTCTCATTGCAGAACTGGATCAGAACCAGTGAGAAGTAGCCATACAGACACCTAAAAGACATCTTGTGTTGTTATTTTATCCATTAAAATAATTATTTTGTTGCTTTTGAGTTCAACTTCATTGAAGCTCATAGGATGTGGGTTGAATGCAGCCGGGGTCTTCTCCAGGATATAACATGTATTACCTCCTTTCTACTTCCTCAATTGCATCTACCAGTTATTTCTGAAATGTCATGAGCTGGGAATCCACTGTCTATATTTCTCTTGCTGGTTTGTTCTTACAAACCCCAACAAGAGTGGCCTATTAAGCTTAGATTATGGCATTCGAGGGTTTCCAAACTCTTTTACAATCTTGCAACAAATACTTCCAAAGGCCAAAGCACCACATAGTGGGCTTATAATATACCAGGTGTGGTACCAATTTTCTGTATAAGAAGCTTACTTTGTTGCTATGACAAACTACCAGACAGAAGCATCTTCAGAAAGGAAGTGTTTATTTGATTTGGCAGTTCAAGTATTTAATTCATCACATGAGGGTGCCATGGTGTCTGAAGCTAGAGGTAGCAAGTCACATTACATTCACAATCAGATTGTACAAATAGATCAGTGCTAGTGTTTAGCTTGCTCTCTGCTTTTATGGTGGGGTTTCCCATCCCAATAAATGAACCAAGGGTTCCCATACAGACATTCCCAGGAGTTATATCTCTAAATAATCCTAGATCTTGTTTAGTATACAGCAGTAATTACCAGAGGATGATTCGATGCCATCCAGAAATAAAACTTCTTGAGAATAACAAAATTACATTCTTCTTTTTAAATGAACAAAGCTTAATTATAGATAGGCACCACATTGTCTTTATCTACTAATCTATAAACACCCATGCATATTCATTACTTGTTCTTGTGGACAGTGCTGCAGGAGACATGGGTTTGCAGGTATCTCTTTAGTGTGCTGGCTACAGTCCTCTGGATATGTATTGAGGATTGGTATAATCGAATCATATAGTAGTTCTCCTTTAAGTCTTTGAAGGAACTACCATACTGATTTGTGCAGTGAACAGTGTGCATACTCACAAGTAGCGTAAGAGGGTTTCTTTCCTTTTCCTTGGATCTTTGCCATCACTTGTTATTTCATATAAACTGCTTTGTGAATGGTGCTGAGGTCTTTGTAGAGCTCTACAAATACTGTAGAACTAACTATTTTTTTTGGACAATGCCTTTTCCAACATCATATAGATAAAGATAAACCAACTTATAGGACAAAACATTTATATTATATTATATTATATTATATTATATTATTTTATATTATAAAATCCATTTCTACTGCTCACTCTACCTAATTTTTAAAATATACCATTTGGTTGAAACTATGTGAATATATTTTCTCACAGCCCTTATTTCAGTGAAAGAGATGAAAACATATTATAAAGTTAAAACATGTTTATATTATCAAAAAAAAACAATGGCAAACACTGGCTAAAATAAATATCTCAAGAGTACACATGAAACAACTGCATAGTTCTTTATTAAGAGGACATTTTTCCAGGGAGAAAAGTTTTCAAGCTGTGGTCCTAAAGTAATAATCCCCATTTGTTGTACTTGAAACTTGCCCTTCACTTTGGGAGTAAGACAAAAAGTCCCATAGCCAACACTGGACTCTGGGAATGTCTGTGATTTGGATCTTTGATTCAGTTGATTGAGGTGAAAAAGCTGACCCTAATAACTGTGGTACCAGTCCATAGTCTGGGACCCAAAATTGAGTAAAAGGAAGAAAGCAATCCACATCCTAACAATTGTAAACAGCTACCATCTCACCCAGGAGGATGTTCTTTTGGTTCATCATTTATTCCCTGAATCATTAATCACATGCCAAAATTTTAATAGTTCCTTAATCTGTCTGTTTTATTCTAGTATTTTCCAGCATTTCTTCTAATGAATGTATCAAAAATAGATAGAAATCAATATTCACAGTGAAGTGAAATTAACCCAGGGTGGATTAAAAACATCATCTCCTCCAACAGTTTCTTGAGTTATTTCTGCTTTTGTAGCAGAAAAAAATTAGATATGGAAGAGCACACACTCAAACTATAACCATGAACGATGGATAATTCTACTGCTGTCAATTTGCATGGGTTCTAAAGTTTTTAAAGTATGTGGCAATTTGAGGAACATTTATCTTAATTGACTTTCTAACTTACAATTAGGATGGGCTTAATGAAATCTTTATCGTAGAGGCTAATTTATAAATTTAGCTTTTTAAGGTTTTCTCATTTATCATAGCTATTATTTGCACAGTCCAAGAAATAATGGCAACATCTGGCTATTGGGAATCTCTAATTCTTTATGTTGAATAAAAATATCAGAGTCCTGTACACCAAAACCATGACATTCAATGTGAGCGTACAGAAAAGATAAAGAACGTAGGCCATGCACTCCTGAGATGATTCTACCACTCTGTCAAGTCAAGACAGTATGCTCTCCATCCTGAGTGATTCCAGATCCCTCAGTAGAGTGTGGAGACTGCCATACAAAGCGTTTTAACAGAAATTTGCTGGGCTATTCAAACTGATACTTTCCCTTTTACAATATGAATACAGTTTGACTATTTCAATAAAATTCGTGATGATAAATAAGGAGTTTTGTACAAAATGCCAGGTCAGGAAAAGGAAATGAACTTCCATCCCATATTACTCTCATTTTGACTGTAATTCACTCACAACCACAGGACATTCAGATCTTGGAACTGAAAGACGAAAGGATACCAGATTGTGCATTTTCAAGCTTACTCAGCAGGGTTAAGGAAAAGATCTCAGAACTTATGCTTAAGTAACTGCAAAAAAAATGACATATTTATCTGAACATGAGGAACCATTTTACTTGAGAAAGGCTACCCTATAACTGCTTTTTAGTTTTCTGACCTAGAACTTCTACATCACTCGAAACACTCATATTTTTATTCTTATTCCATATCTAAAATAAATCCCGTTTGTATCAACTTAGTTTTTTCTGATTGTAGCACTGTCTCAACATGCTCCTCCAAGTCATGGATGAAAAACTGTTAGCTCTTACTGTCACCCCCTAATGAATTCTGACCTTCATCCCAACATAGAATAAGTGTAACATATGTATAATTGTAAAAGGTAAAATTTCATCTTTGTAAAACTACTAATTCTAAAAAGAGCTGGGTGGTGGTGGCACATGTCTTTAATCTCAGGACTAGGGAGGCAGAGGCAGGTGGATCTCTGGGAGTTTGAGGCCAGCCTGGTCTTCAGAGTGAGTTCCGGGAAAGCCAGGGCTAAAGAGAAAAATCCTGTCTTAAAAAGCCAAAAATAGTAAACAAATAATACAGAAATGCAAAACAATTATACTCTGTCAAAATATCTATGTGCTTACATACAAAAACATGCTCATACCAGAATTCTCATATTTACCCGTATTCTCTAATGGTGTGATAAATCAGTTTATATTCATTTGAGTAAAATATTTCTTGATCTTGACTTATAAAACAACAAATATCAATAAACATGACGATATACCTAAAGCTCCTTGCACTTCTAAGTAATTATTAAGACCCTCTTGCTAAATTTTGAGAATTACATATTTAAAACTGTTTCAGAAGTATTGTTTAAATACACACAAACACACACACACACACACAAACTTGCTCTTTTTCTATAACTTCCCATGGTATTCCAAATAAATGTAAACTGTCTTTAACAAGGCATCCACGAGACTACCCCAGTTCATTTCCAACCTCTGTCTTCATATAACATATCCTCTTCTGTCTTCCAGTCTTCTTCATATCCTGACTATGAAATACCAGATTCTACATTATTTTGCTAATGCTATATATCTATATGAACAGTTCACTTCAGTTTAGTAGTTGATTTTCAAGCCTTCTTGGATATATAGGGCAATGCAAACTTTAAGTCTATACACTTGCACGATACTAAAATTTCAAGATGGTACACATGATCTTTTATGAACAATTGTAATGTTGTTTTGAAAGTTACATAGAAGAGTCAACTGTAGAGCTATCCAGAGAAGTGATTCAATGCCCCAAGATAAAGAAACCAGGTTACTGTTTATGAGATGGCTTATGACCAAAAAAGCAGCAGGTAAATCAGGCCGAGTAAGCATGGCTTAGGAGCAATGTGAAAGAAAGGCATTTTATAATAAAAATTGTGTCCAACTCTCTTCTTGACTAGAGACCTGTGAATTATCTCTTTCCTAATTTGACACTACTCTTAATAAACTTGTGTCTTTGGAGCTTTTCTGTTCTAAGGGGGAAAAGGAAAAAGCTACGAAAGTCCTTTTGCGTCTTCTTTATTGTTATAGGATAATTCAGTGAGTAGAGGAGAGCTGCTTGCTTCGGTGTCTCAGTGTGGATGCTTGCTCTGTTAGAACGAAGACAATCCCAGGCTTTGTTATATTTGGAAAACTGTTTGCTCAGAATATTTCCTATCTTTAAGGTATATTCCATGAGTTAAAAATTAGGTTCTCTTAACAGTTTCTTACATTTCTCTGGGTTTCTCTGCATGTGCAATTTGTCATTTATGTTTTGAAGAGAACATTTTATATGCAATCCCTCTGCCTTTATGATTTATCCCTTTATTATACGAAAAAGAACATGTTTTTTTCATAAATACAAAACAAAGATAAATTATTTAATTTTCATACTAATTGGGAATAAAAACCTTAGAACTTCCTCTAGGAAATGTTTAAGATTGATGTAAACAGAAACTGTGAATCTATATGCATTTCTGAGAAATGAGCAAAGCGTAATACAAACAGCCATCAACTAAATGTCATTTTAAATGTCCTAGGTGAGCAGGCTTTCCTGGACATGCCTGGGATTCTCACTTAAAACAGTCAAGAGCGACTCAGAAATTCCATTTACTCCTTTGGAAATTAAATAAGAATGCTAAGCAAAGGTCAAATATGCCTATCAGATTGAAGTTAATTATTTAACAGACCATTATAATTGTTCAAGGAATAACTTAATATTTATAGAATTAACTCTGTTTAATTGCAAAAACTGCATAATAAACCTATGAAGCTATAATAGTTAGTTAATGGCATAAGCAGTAATTTGTGAAGCTCAATATCCTTTGGCCCATCAGCCATGAAGAGATACTTCATTATCATTGAAGCTACCACATATAAAGAGGGGGATGGGACAGCATGAGCACACATCAAAAGTGCCTTCACTGTACCTATTTTGCAAACATAATTATATTCATATTCTGGGGTCAGAGATGGTAATTTTGTTAAATTTTCCACAGTGAAAAAATGTCCTTTTTTATACTTCCATGCAAATCATTTGATATATATTCAGTCTTATTTTCATATGAACACTTACAACATACCACAACAGTGATATAAAATTTATTTGACATTTTAACTTGTGCATTCCATAAGATTTTTTGGCTTTTTTCTATGAGTCATTTAAAATTTCAAAGTATATCTATATGTACCAAACATATGCCTGTATAGCTACATACGCTTCAGTAAAGAATAAGAAGCAAAAGAGTTTACTGATATGCAGGAAATTTTTAAGTTTAAATGAAATAAAAGACAATAGAAATAAAAACTTTATAAGATGAAATATTATGCAACTTGAAAGGGACATAAGCCTGTCTGTGGTCCTAACCAACCCCTGCTCTTTTACGATCTATATCCCAGGGTCTGAGTCTAGGGTATGTGTCTCCCTCACATCTGTCTAAAACACAAAGGCAGACTCCTTCTCTCATGTCACTTCACAAATCTGCTTCTATCAAAAGCTGAGTCATGAGGCTGTGACTACAACTCAGTAATAGAGTGCTTGCCTAGATTGCACAAGGCCCTGGGTTCAATACCCACACTGACTTAACAAAATGGCATTATCTCTAGGGATTTTTGTACAGCAATGGTGGCACATGCCTTAGTTCCCAGAACTTAGAAAGGCAGAGGCAGATGGACCTTTGAGTTTAAGCCAATCTGCCCTTAAGAGCTCGTTATAAGACAGCCAAGGCTATACAGAGAAACCCTATCTGGAAAACATACCAAAACGGACAAACAAGTCACATAGTATACAAGTCTCCAAAGCACATATTGTCTGACTCAAACATGGTTCATCATTACATTACAAATGATGTTTCTCTTTTTTTTCCAAAGTGTTAATATGACAGCAGGTGCAGAAGAAATTAAACATCTAAAACTAGAACAGTTAACAGTCTCTTCTTGAGACCACTTCTAGTGCTGCAGCATGCGGATTAGGTCATTTCCTCAAATCTGCGCTGGACATCAGAGGGAAGCATAATTTTCTTGTCAGAACTATAATATAATTCCCTATTCAGAGTTTTATGAGCGTGCCACAATGAACTTTCATTTTAAGCACATTGAAAAATATATAGGACACAAAGACGTTACCAGTATTCAGAATGAAAACACTAACATATTGGAACAATTCGTTCTGGAGACTGGGCTGTGAAAACTAGAGCAATACTGACATATTTGGTAGGTTCATTTTTAAATGGAAGGGTATTCTTAATACTATGCCATAGTATGTTTTATTTTCTTGATAATAGTAAAAATGCATTCCTATGACAAAAATATACACTTTTGTGTGATCTGCATCAATGTTTAAAATGTTGCTCAATCCATTATTAATGACTATATCACAACTTATATTAAAAAGTTAGCCTTTCTTCTAACTTTGATAGTGTTTTTAGAATGCTAGAATGAATATTGGATTAATGCAATTTGAATATATTTTATTGTTTTGAGTACTATACTTGGCTCACACACATGTTATGTCTTTTATAGTGATAGTTGGATGAATAAACGGGTAATTAATATAGGCTTCCTTAATTATGAGATTGGGTTAAGTCACTTAGTAGATTTCACACTTGCCCCTTTGAAATTCAGTATAGAGAAACATACAGGCTGTTCAGCAGCTGTCGTCCCGGGATGCTTCCCTGAGTGTGTAACCTTATGTCTTTCCAGTATTAGTGTGAGATGATGATGTATCTAATTAATGTTCAATAGAACAAAAGACAATACTATTAATGTTTAAACCAACATGTGACTGCATCTTATAATTTTAAAATATATAGAATTACATTGAAAAACACATTTTCTGCATATTTCATATTTCTCACAGGGTTTTCTAAATTTGCCTCAGTACATATCTAGTGACATTTATGCCTAGTTACCACAGAGAGTGTATAAAGCCCAAAACATAATCTTATAGGGCCACCAGTACATTACTTAATGACAAGAAAGAAAAATAATAAACAATGAAAGATGTCCTCTCCACTATAAGAAGAGACGATGTGGTTAATTCTCCAGGTGAGATTAATGGATGCAATATTTATAGCAACTGTAAGAATGGCAGAACTTCCTGACTTAGGGCCAAGGTGACCGCAATTCCATCCCTATCCTCAGCATAGTATCTTATTATTTAACAAATTCCTTGGGCACTCTCTAGGATCCAGGTTTGCTCACTTTTAGAAGTTGAACCATTACTCACAATGAAATCAGAACAAGTTGTCAGATGTACAGCATATATATATATATATATAAATTACTTTCCTTGTGATTGACTAATGATAATGGGACAACATACTATATCTTCAACTGTAAGTTATTTCATATACTGACAGAGTTTATCAAAGCTCAGTTGAAGATTCTAAAGGGTATGCCTAAATGGGGAAAGCCATATACAAAATCACAAAGGCTAACTCTATATTTTAATTATAAGTAGCAATGAGGAAGATTCATTGCCTATACCTGCCCATGGTTTCACAATGATCAGACTGCAGTTTTAAAACGTTTTTTTAAAGTTTCAAGAGATTGCTCAGTAAATAACCAGTGCCACTCAACATACACAAGACATTTTCTTCTATTATATCCTTAGAACTTCAGTCATGTTTCTGAAACAGGGTGAACATACACACTAGTTTAAAACATGTTTGTCCTGATTTAACACAAGCTTTCTCATGCTTAGGAGCCACATATTTTGAGCAATATTTTGTTTGTATCCTGTAAATGCTTTTTAAACTTATAAGAAAGTAGTAAGGAACCAAAATCATAAAAAATCTAAACCTTGTGTGAGCTCCTTTACGTATTATTCTTAGTTCTTCTACTTGCATGGCTCTATCATAGTTAGGGATTCTGGTTTATTACAAACTTAATCCACTAAAAGAATGCCTGTCTTATTTGTCATTTAAATAAGTAACAAATATTAAAAACCTTAATATTAAAAAGAATCATAGTTTATCATGAGCATGGAATAATGTTGCTAATCATTTAAGACATCAAATTTCAGAAGCAAATTTGAGGCTATGACTAAACGAATTCTTTCCCTTTATTACATCAGGACTCTATGCATCCAACAAAGTGCTTTATATATTTCAGAACTCATAAACCTCACAATAAAATCACAGTTGTTCAATCTCCTCTCCCAGAGAGCTATTCGGCATTTTTCTATAATATTTTATGGCAGCCAACACCATATTTTCTGCACATTTGTTCAATGGCTTTACACCTATAAAGGTTACCTATGTTGGAAGAACTTCTATATGCCTCTTAGTATCCTGCTGTTCTGAGAAATGATTCTAAACAGTTCTTCACAGAGTTCTGGGTATAACACTAGCATGCTTATATACATCCCCAAACTACACATTGTAGAGGGTTTACAGGTAGTTCCTCTATCTGGCCACCTGAAGAATAAGAGCAAAGCCCTAATTTAGAAGTGAAACACATCATAAAGATGGAACAAGTTTCTGAAATAAATAGCTTATTTCCTGATACTGATAGAAATCAGCCTAATTTATCCATTGAGGAAGGCAGTCTTTAAAGCATTTAAATTGTCTATTAATGTGTTATGTTTTAAGATAGGCTTTCTATTTTTATCATTTTTCTTCAGAAATGAGCTGATACAAAATTTGTTTATTTGTTTTTTTTGTAATGAAAGAATAGTTAGCTAGAAAAACCAAAACAAACCTAACCAAAACCAAAGCTTTGGTTTACAATGTCTTTGATACCTCTGGGCTCAGAAATTAGATAACCAATAGCAAAAGATTCAAGAGTTAAGTGTGAATTTTCTTCTATGGGGAGACATTGCTAAAGTTCAGAACCTAATGAAGATTTATATGAAGTGTGCGTGTGTGTGTTTGTGTGTGTGTGCTTTCATTTGAGAAAAGTGGGAAGAGAAAACATTTACAGTTCCATTTTTCATGTTAGTTTCTTTTTCATGATCATGTCATCATGGATGTAAGGGTAAACTATATAAAACTTAATAGACATCAACTAGGCAAAAGTGTGGCAGGAACCTTTTAAATTTAGCATCAAATTAGCCTACCAGCTTCAAAAGTAATGGCTTGGTACCATTTCTTGACAATGATTTGATAACACATATTATTCTAAGATGGAATAGAATTTCTGAAAAAAGAAAATAAGTGTAGGAAGTCACTCACTGCTAGAAATACACTATTGGAGCAATTCTGCTACCCTCGGTGAAGCCTGCTCTTGAAACAAGCAGAACACTGAGATCACTCTAGACTGCTCTTTGGTTATTCACTGTCCAATGTCTATGAAGCACTCCTGAAAATCTACCTTGAAAATTGTTGTTGTTGTTGTTTTTTTCTTTTTTTCTTTTCCTTTTTTTTTTTTTTTTTTTGAGATGGGCTTCTCTGTAGCCTTTTGGAACCTGTGCTGGAACTAGATCTTGTAGACTTGAGACTCTAACTCACAGAGATCCTGTCTCTGCCTCCAGAGTGCTGGGCTTAAAGGTGTGTAATATCACTGCCCAACTTGAGAAACACTCTTAATCCAAAGATGTGTGGTCTAGCATTGCCTCTAGCTTTGTTTTCTTTTGTTTGTGTTTTACTTTTCACAGTCTTAAAGAAAGACATCATGTCTATGTATCAGAACAGCAAAGCCCTTTTCTCAGCACAGTAAAAATAGAGAAGATGCTAACAAACAAACCAAAGCATCCCGGTCGTTATCTAATAGCCAGGGGTCAGCCCTGAAAACATACACACAAGTAACCTCATACAAACTGAGCACATTAAGAATTATGTATATGTACATGCATATAATAATAATGATAAAGGAGGACATGTAGTAATAGGGGGCGGCGGCGGGGCTGCGTCCCCAAACACCCCAGCCGCCTGCCCTGCCCAGCTAGCTTATGCCCCGAAATAATTGCACGGACACTGTATTCTTTTATAAACTGCTTGGCCCTTAGCTCTAGCCCTTACTGGCTAATTCTGATATCCCAATCAACCCATCTCTAACAATCTGTGAGCACCGGTCTTACCGGGAAGATTCTAGCCTAAGTCCATCCTGGGTCAGAGCCTCATAGCGTGCGTCTTCCCTGGAGCAGGTAGCATGGCGTCTCTCTGAAGCGTCTGCTCCGGAGAGCAGAGCTGTGGAGTCTGACCTCACTTCCTCTTCCTCCCGGCATTCTGTTCTGTTTACTCCTCCCACCTATCTCCTAACCAATGAGAGCCAAGCAGCTTCTTTTATTTTAACCAATGACCTTCCTCCATCAAGGACATGAATTTGAATGAGAACAAGAAAGAGTATATGAGAGGATATGACGGAGGAAATGGAAGGGGAAAATATAAACAAAATTAACAACTAATTAAAATATATAATACCAGTCTATCCATGTCAATGTAATGTACTTTATCCCTTAAATCACTGAAGACTTTTAAAGTAAACATTATCAATGAAAACAAAATTTAAGAATGACCACCAACTGGCCTTACACTAAAGAAAGTAACTTGTAGCAATTAACACCTAGCCTCTACACAATCAAAATATTATCAGACTACTTACACATATGCATCGGTTAAAGGCCTGTTTTCAAGCTGAAAAATCTATATACGAGAAAGTAAATATATACTATATTTACTATAATAATGAAGTAATGTAGTAAATATAATATATATATCAAATTATGAAAATAATTGAAAGATTAATTTAAAAATTGGATGCTTTCAAGTCATTTAAATTGCAAAATGAGTAGGAAAATCATCATTTACAGATTGTTTTCAGGTTAAAATGTTTAGATGTGTTATGATAGTGCACTTTCAATAGATTTGAAAATCATAGACTATATAATTATTATGAAATGGATTTTATTCCAGGGATAGAAATGCATTTACATCTGCTGTTCAAGTCCAATCATATAAGATCATCGTCTCTGGTTTCACTACATTCTCAAAAAAGAATAGCCTTGTCTTACTAACTGAAGCCACCCAGAAGAGTATTAATGCAGACAGCTTCAGTAGAGTCCTCTCTGTACTTTCCCAGCCTCATTTTGTGAGAAACTCTATCTGAGAATGGGTGCTAAAGATCTGTAGAAAATAAAATAAAGGATATGTAATATAGAATAAAGTATTTGATGTTTCTTTCCAGAAAAATGCCTGTCAATCACAATTCTGTACAAAATCATTATCAACTTCATTTTTCTGCTATGTGCAGAGTGTTTTATTCCCAAAAGAAGAGAATAAAAAAAATGACTTTGTTATTTCCTGTTGAATCACGGACTACACTGAAGGCTCTTTCTGGAATAGGAAAGGTGAGCATTATTAATAAATTTAAAGCTTTTCCCTCTTCACCTTATAGTCTGTGTTTAAAAAAAAAGTCTCTTACCTGTATGTTTCACAGGGGAAAAGGCAGTAAAGTAGCAATCTTATTCCAACAAAAATGAAACTACAAAGAGAGACTCTTTTAGTGAAATTGCCAAACCACTTACATGGCAATGGAAATGAGATAGGAGAAGCCTTTTAAAGAGTAATTGATTTGTGCTTTGTGTCAAATTTTATTTATATCTCTATAAAATCCAAATTTTATTTATATCTCTATAAAATCCACTCTTTGTAAAATTTAACACTGTGTGCATATGTTTCAAAACTTTTCAGATACACTATATTCAACTGAAATTTTCTCATTAGCATCCATATAATTGGATCAAAATTATCGACTCAACTCTTGTCATTCTTATTTTTCTTCTAAGTTACATAAAATGACAAATATATTTTGAATCATCTAGTAGAAAAACAGAAAAAAAGAGAAAATATGACCAATCTTATAGGCTAAATAAAATACATAAAACATGAAGTAAAAGATAGGTAAGTCCAAAGATCACCAAGACTACAAAATACACAAGACCAAAGTGTGGTAGACTTGAGCCTGGGAGCTCAAGCAGGAAGGGCTCCAAGGGCATCAGGCCAGCAGCAGAGCCTCCTTTTCCAGACTTGTGTTGACAAAGCATTGTGGAGCTACACAGGTAAAAACAGGCAAAAGACACCCCAGTTTGTTCTGATGAAATTACTGTCACAAGGGGTCTTTCCTCCTCCTCACAATCCTCACCACCACCATTTCCCCCTAGTCATCTTCACCCATATCATTAAGCTTATTACATTCCAGGCACTACTTTTAGTCATTTTGTGTATATTCTCTAATTAAACCCTTAACTCCATAAAGTCAATCATCATTAATTCCATGTAATACAATTTATAAACTTAGGCATGGACAGGTTTATTAGCTGTCCCAAGATTACAGATGTTAAACAGCGAAGCTGAATTCAAGAATCAATTAGTCTGGTTTGACCATGAAGAAACAGCTTTTCAGTTATATAAAAAAAAGACCATGTGTATACTGACTGTTGACACTCACAATATTCATAATGTGCTCTCACATTGAGAGAAGCAGAAAACCAGTAACTGCAGCATTTTTAAAGAGCATTGCTCATCAAAAAGAAATGCCAGCTTCAACTAAGCAGATTCACACTGGACAAAACAATAGATGCAAAAATTAAGGTTAACCAAAAAAATGTATCAGTTTAGGAAATAAATGAGTCTTTCAATGAAAGAAGATGTAACTGAAGATTTAAAAAAAAAAAAGAAGACACCCTGGGCTGAACGTCTTTCAATAGATTTGACAAAAATATGGCTGACACTAGTGAACTCTTGAAACACTGAGCTGAGCTGAAAACTATCAAGGAAGAATACAAAGTACAGAGATGTAGAAAGCACAGAAGAGGGCAAGCTGGCAAAACCCAAGTTCAGTTCAGAGATGTCTAAACCCTCTAAATTAATGTCCATCTTGAAAATTCAAGACACATAAGACAAAATAAATATATTCAAACAACATGTACAAATTCTGTTTATGGGTCCACTACAATTTAAGAATATTAATGGAAAAGATTAATACTTGTAAATCTTGGTAAAACTTTGCAACATTTAAAATGATGGGGTTATTTATTTCAAAAAATAAATAAGTTCAATATTTCTTTTTTGTAAATACTAAGGTTCCAGGGACAGGGCAATATATATTTATGTATATTAGAAGGAAACATGCTGATGTCAGAATGATCTTCAATATCCACTAACAGAAATTCATATAAAAATATGTCAAATCCGTGATTCTGAATCCAATTTTACATAAGTAATCCAGTATCCAGAAGGCGACGGGGGTACAACTTTTCTTAAACTTTTCTTTGACTTGTCTGTGACAAGTCAAAAATGTTAATAGGAATGCCACTGTGAAAGATTTTACCAAGATGTGTTATGCTAGTGAAGGAAAAGGGAATACAAGAAAAAGATGATGGAGAATGAAATGCATTGGTCCAAAAGGAATCTATGTTAGATAAAATGTGTATCAAAACTATAGAATCAGAAACTGAGAAATACAGACCAATAAAATAAAGAATTGATGATTCTATTCACAGGAAATTGAAATAAAATTGAAAAGTTCAAAAAGAATGTAGACAAACTGTAATCTAAAAGAGTATTGTGGTTTCTAGATGACTCATATGTGTCCAAGACATAAATGACAAAATATCAAATAGTTCATAAAATAGTTAGAAAACTTCAAAAGTAAGTGTAAGCACAAAGGCAAATCTGAAAGGAAAAGGAAAGATGAGCATGGTGAAAACATGGGACAGGATGTCCTGCCTCACCAGTAACCACCACAGCTAACTAAAGATAAGCATGGTGAAAACATGGGACAGGATGTCCTGCCTCACCAGTAACCACCACAACTAACTAAAGATAAGCATGGTGAAAACATGGGACAGGATGTCCTGCCTCAGCAGTAACCACCACAGCTAACTAAAGATAAGCATGGTGAAAACATGGGCCAGGATGTCCTGCCTCAGCAGTAACCACCACAACTAACTAAAGATAAGCATGGTGAAAACATGGGACAGGATGTCCTGCCTCACCAGTAACCACCACAACTAACTAAAGATAAGCATGGTGAAAACATGGGACAGGATGTCCTGCCTCAGCAGTAACCACCACAACTAACTAAAGATAAGCATAGTGAAAACATGGGACAGGATGTCCTGCCTCAGCAGTAACCACCACAACTAACTAAAGATAAGCATGGTGAAAACATGGGACAGGATGTCCTGCCTCAGCAGTAACCACCACAACTAACTAAAAATAAGCATGGTGAAAACATGGGACAGGATGTCCTGCCTCAGCAGTAACCACCACAGCTAACTAAAGATAAGCATGGTGAAAACATGGGACAGGATGTCCTGCCTCACCAGTAACCACCACAGCTAACTAAAGTATGGTCATGCTTTCTTCTCCACTATCTCTGGGACAAGCAAAGTATCATAATATTAAATCTAATGATACACATTAAAATAGGAAGGTCTTATGCATATTTTGAGAAGAGGTCTCCTGTAGGATAGGCTGGCCGCTATGATCTTGACTTTTGAGTCTTTCTGTGCTAGGCATGTGTCACCGTATGAGATTGTAATGCTGTGCTGGGAACAAAATTCAGGGCTTTGTGCTCTGTTAAAGTTAATATATTAGAAGTGTCTCTTCTAGAATAATCTGGCAGTAATTAGTTGCAAGAACTTTTATTTTTATAAATCAGAAATTTCATTCACAAAGTAGAATCTATGTCTATGCCTGGGCTAAATATGGACAACACATAGTGGATGCACAGTGCATACTTAAGTAGCTACAAAATTTACCAAAATCAATTAATAGAGCATGTCACATATTAGAAAACACTATGGACACTTCAAATTCTCAATTTCTAATAACTAGGAAATGGAAAACACAATCACAGAAATACTTTTAAAAACATGAGAATAATGGGCTTAAAAGATGGAAAAGAGAGTAAGAGTGTTTCCTGCTCTTGCAGGGAACCCCAGTTCAGTTCCTATCATCCATGTTTCAACTACTTATAACCTCAGCTCCAGGGGAAATGACACCTTTTCTGATCTTTATGGGCACCTGTATTTTTATACATAATCATATACAAATACACACATAAATTTTAAAATAAAAAAATAAATATTTAAAAAACAACATGTATGTGTATATTGTGTAAGTGCACAGAAGTAATTATTTTTAAAAAAATACAACTTTATGTCTTAATAAGGTTGACTTCCTGTGCAGTAGAGTGGAAGAGTAGCAAGAGTATGCTCTTCCACGGTGCAGTCCCATGAGATAGTGACCTCAAGAGAATGTGTCCCTTCCACAGTGCATCTCATGTTACTAATCTAGTACAATGAAATGTACTTGTGAGACCAGTACAAGTACGTAGATTAAGTTAAAACAGAGAAAATAAACTATTTCAAAAATTCAAAATTGTCATCTTGTAGCAATCAGTATTAATATTCATTTTATTTTTATAACAAGGCTCTAAAGATCCCTCAGGTGGTGATTATCACATATCAGTCAAAATTTTATTTTATCAAGTTACACAACATAAAATATAAATATTAAGGATGAAACTAAAATTGTATCTCCCAGAATTGAGTCTTGTGAAATCACTGGCCCTCACTTTCTTCTTTGCAGGAGCTCTTCCCTCATATGGAGGTAATGTAGTACTATGTAACTCATGAAAGAGACTGTCTACCACATTCTGAAATTGGGATTGGTGTTAACATAGTTTCTTATAAACTTAGATGAAAATGCTGAATGAATTTGTACATAACTTCTGTTTATCTTAGAGAATAAGAGTCTCACCAAGGGAAAAGCTCCCATTGTGGTGTCCATGATCACTGAAGTGGTCACCTCTCTATGCTCAATCTCCATGAGCGCACTTAGGCTTGAAGAGAGGCTACATATGTCCTGAGTTATTTTGGAGCAAGTGATATTTGTTAGGTTGCAAGAGTATTTCAATGAATCAATAATTTAGGATCTGGATATTTCTTTGGGGATTAATGGATGCCTACGTAGAGCTGTTCATGCCAAAAACATTAACCCCAATCGGTCTGTATTCAGTTTGTTGCAGTTACCATAAAGATTTACAAACTACAGACTTGTGGCTTGGGACTTTACATCCCTGAATATTCTTTTGCAAGGAATTAAAGTGAAATGTTGTTTTTTTTTTAAATTCCAAGTTCATTATATTTTATTCAACTTAGAAAATTCATATGTCTAAGTCCAGAAACTTGCTTCATAATAGCACATACACTACTTGTGACTACACAGGGAGCTAAGATGGTTCTGAGGAGGCTGTGCTTTGCTGGGTTCTCCCAGGGTGCTGGGCTCCTTCATCACAGTAGCCTGCTGCAATGAATAATAGTCCTTCCTTCCTCAACCATAACTACATGCACACTAGAAACACAGTTTCTCAGTTTGGACCTCACAGTCCAGTATTGTTTCCTTTCCTCCAAGTTTTCACTTAACCACACTATCACATAAATGGAATGACACAGTGTATAGACCTTTGAGTTTATTTCACTCCTAAAACATGTGAGACTCACTTATCTCCACATATCTGGGCTCGACTTGTTGGTTTTCCAACTACTATATATATAGATATAGATATATAGATAGATATAGATATATATAGATAGATAGATATAGATAGATAGATAGATAGATAGATAGATAGATAGATAGATAGATAGATAGATAATGCCATCATTATTATAATAATGTCATCAGATAACAAAAAGGGCCTTTGAAAGGTCCCATGCCTTGGTACAACTTCTGCTATATAATACACACACACACACACACACACACACACACACATGGACACATTCTAGTTTGATTATTCATTCAGTGGTTGATGGAAATACATGGTGTCTGTAGATTTTACGAAGTCAAAAACAAATATAATAAAACCAACAAAAAATACTTAACATTTGTCCTGTAGATGGAATGTGGCTTGAGTCCATGCCCCAGAAAGTTCAAGTTATAAAAACTTGACCTTAATTGTGGTACTGTTAAGGTATGGAACATTTAGGTGCAACTCCTTAATGGATTAGGTTATGGGAATATCAACTTCAATAAAGATGATCATTGCCAAGAGTGAGTGATTTCTCATGAAGATGGGTTTTTATAAAGAGAGCCTATCTCAGGTTCCTGGCTTTTTCTAAACATGATTGTTTCCAATTTCTACTTTACTATGTTTTGACATAGCTCGCGTGCTCTGTCCAGGATACCAGTAGCACCTCTTGAAATTCTAGAATCACAGTTAATAACTATCTTTCCTTAAAAAGCTTATATTTTAAGCATTTTTAGCAGTGGCATAAAACATACTAAGCCAGTTGGGCACGATTTCTAAATTATGATGATGGAGATAGGAGGAAGTGGTTTCACTGTCTTTGCTAAATATCTAGGAGGAAGAATTCTGGGCAGTGTGTATAGTTTTATTAGCCACTGACAAACAGTTTTCCAAAGTGATATCAGTTTCAATTTCAACCAGCAGCACATAAGGATTTCAGTTGTTCCATAATCTGATCAACACATCTACTGTCAGGTTTAGTTTAATCATTCCAATTGTAGGAGAGAATTCCTGAAAAGAAGCTGTGTTTGCAACAGCTGATGAACTGATTAAAGCTACAGTGATATGGACAGATCGGGTGGTGCGATTCCAGAAGCCAATTATCATACCTTAGGCTGGCGTTAGCACCCTGAATGGCAATATCTTGGCCACTTCAGTGTCATAACTAACATCCTGTGACTAGTTTCACCCACCCAAAAGCTAAGAATGTCATCCGATAGCAAAAGGGGCCTTTGAAAGCTTCAATGCTTTACAACCTCCGCTTTACAACCTCCGCTATGATGCACCCACCAATTTATTTTAAACTCACCTCACTTTAGGAATTATTTTGTTCTATAAAATTATCAAACTTAATAAAACTGCTTGCATGTTGTAAAATGGAATTTGGGTTAACTTAGATCTCTGTTCCAAAGTATTGGTCACTCATAATGGCTCCAGAATAAACTATCTCTTATTTCCTTTTAGATGAGAACTATGAACATAGCTGAGCACGTGTCCTTGTGGCAGGATTGAGCATCCTTTGGATATATACCCAAAAGTGGTATTACTGGGTCTTGAGGAAGGTTGTTTCCTAATTTTCTGAGAAATCGCCACACTGACATCCAAAGGAGCTGTACCAGCTTGCATTCCCACCAGCAATGCAGAAGTGTTCTCTTTTCTCCACAACCTCTCCAGCATAAGTTGTTATCAGTTTCTGATCTTGGCCATTCTTACAGGTTTTAGATGGAAACTCAGAGTTGTTTTAATTTGCATTTCTCTGATGACTAAGGATGTTGAGTATTTCCTTAAGTGTCTTTTGGTTCATTTTATATTCCTCTGTTGAGAGTTTTCTGCTTAGGTCTGTACTCAATTTTTTAATTGGATTATTTGTTCTATTGATGATCAATTTCTTGAGTTCTTTGTATATTTTGGAGATCAGACCTCTGTGTAGTGTGGGGTTAGTGAAGATCTTTCCCATTCTGTAGGCTATGTTCATAGCAGCATTGTTTGTCATAGCCAGAACCTGGAAACAACCTAAATGCCCCTCGACCGAAGAATGGATAAGGAAAATATGGTACATTTACACAATGGAGTATTACACAGTAGAAAAAAATAACGATATCTTGAATTTTGCAGGAAAATGGATGGAGCTAGAAAACATCATTTTGAGTAAGGTAACCCAGACACAGAAAGACAGTTATCACATGTACTCACTCATAAGTAGTTTTTAAACATAAAGCAAAAAAAAAAAAAACCAGCCTACAAATTACAATCCCAAAGGACTTACAACAATGAAAACACTAAGAGGGACATATAGAGATCTAATCTACATGGGAAGTAGAAAAAGACGAGATCTCCTGAGTAAATTGGGAGTATGGTGACCTTGGGAGGGTTGAAGTGGAGGAAAGAGTCAGGGAGGTAGGCAGAGAAAAATGTAGAACTCAATAAAAATCAATTTAAAAAGAGATGAGAACTATGTGCGTTCTATGTGTGTGTATGTGTGTGTGTGTGATTCTTTTTTATGTCTGTAATCACAAATGAGGTGGAGTATATTTACATATATCTATTTGTCATCTATGTCTTCTTTAGGAAGTTGTCTTCATAGGTCCTTGAATCGTTTGATATTGTTTTCTTTACCTTAATATTTTAGGCTGTAATATTCCTTTATTTATGATATCAGTCCATTGTAACAGCTTACAAATACTTTCTTCGCTTTTTATTTCTTAATGTATCTTTGAAATCCATTGCTACAATTTTAATGAATGTGAAACATGTCACACTTATTTTTTTCCACAAATGTTAGTGACAATCTAAGGCCACATCGTTTAATACAATTTTAGCTCTTCTTACAAACACTGTTCTGAATTGTATTTTTTGAAATGATTATAGCTGTTTTACCACTATATTAGAATTAGGAACTTTAGGTTCTTTTAGGGATATATTACTTTTTATGGATACTATAAAACCAACAGAAACATTGCAAATCCTTAACTCAGGAAGAAATGGTCAGTATTAAAACATTCACAATGAAGGCAGGAGTCCCTCAGGTGATTCCTAACATCTGTTTTAAAAGCTGAATGCAGAGCTTTGCAGATAACTCAGGATTTAAGCATTGTTCTTGCACATGACCTGTGTCAGATGACCAACACTCACAGCAGGGAGCTCAAAGATTCCTCTATCTCCAATTCCAGTTGACAAGATAGTATTGGCCTCCTCAAACACTTGCATACAGGTGCACATATGAACACAAAGACACACATATATGTATAGAATTAAAAGTCAAATTATAGAAAAACCAAGAACTAGGTACCATGGTATGTGCCTCTTACGTAGTACTAGAAAGACATAAGCAGGAGGATTCCTTAGGTTTCCTGATCAGCCTTTCTAGCCAACCATTAAGTTTCAGTCTCCCTGTGAAATCCTGTCTCAAAAACTGAGGTGAAGGAGTAGCTGAAGAAAATACTCTTCCATCAGTCTCTGGCCTCCACAAAAATGGGCACACATATACACATATATTATACATACCAGCACACACACATGTACACATATCCCTATGAATTCTTTGAACACAGCTTTATGTTGAAGAAGATACAAGCATGATTTTCTATGCAAAGGACAAAAGGATCTATTCCTACTTGGTGGTTTCAGGGTAGGTCATTGAGGACAGGCACAGACTTTGGCTTTGTTTAATTCCTCCTATACGTTGGCAATGTCTTTCCAGTTTAAATTCAGCCATAAGTTCTTCCATAAAAGGACATTTGTGAGGATAGAGGATTCTTTATAACAAGAGGAGAACCTGAGGGAACGGGATAGTCACGATGAAGAAGGACAGAGATTAGAGCAAGGAAAGAGATATTTTGATTGAAGGAGTCATTATGGGGCTAGTAAAAAACCTAACACTAGAGAAATTTCCAGGAATCCACAAGGATGATGCCAGCTAAGACACTAAGTAATAGAGGAGAGGGTGCCCGAACTGACCTTCCACTGTAGTCAGATTGACGAATATCTTAAATGTCACTATAGAACCTTCATCTAGCAACTGATGGAAACAGAGGCAGAGACTGGCAGCAGAGTAAAGGGGAATGTGTCCTCTTGCCTGTATGCCACAAGCCTCGTGGTAAAATATAAAATAATAAAAATTGGTAAATTTAAGCCCTAAGGGCTAGCTAAAAATATGCTTAAGCTATTGGCCAAACAGTATTAAAAATAATATAGTTTCTGAGTGGTTATGTTGGGTCTGGGAAAACAAAAATAAACAATCAGCATCCACCAACAGCAGAGCACTGGGCTGAGCTCCCAAAGTCTAGTTGAAGAGGGGGAGGAGTGAGAATATGAACAAAGAGGTCAAGACCATCATGGGGACACCCACTAAACAGTTTACCTGAGCTAATGGAAGCTCACCAACTCCAACCAAACAAGAAAGGAACCAGCATATGTCAAAACTAGTCCCTCTGAATGTGGGTGACAGTTGTATGGCTGAGGCAGACTGCGGGCAACTGGCAGTGGCACCAGGACTTATCCTGGCTTGTACTGGCTTTTGGGGAATCTATTCTCTTTGGATGAGTACCTTGTTCAGCCAAGATGTAGTAGGAAGGGCCTTGGACCTTCCTTAAAGCAATGTGCCTTATCCTCTGTGAGGAATGGGTGGGGGTAGGGTAAGGGGATAGGTGGAGGGAATAGGAGGAAGGGGGGAGAAGAAACTAGGATTGGTATGAAAAATGAAAAAAGATAGTTTATTTTCCTTTTAAAAATAAAAATATAAAAAAGAGGCATTGTGAAACAGGCATTCTGAAGTATGTTCTAAATAATTCTTAATATTGGGACGTTATTGCAATAACTATGGAATAATCCCTCAGCAAATCAAGTTACCTGCAAAGTGCGCTCATTCATCCTGCATTATTTCCTTTTTGAAATTCTCTTAATTAAATCATACACTGCCTTTTAAGCAGGTTTGATGTAAGCCAATATGTACTCAACAGTCAAAGAAGAAAGAGTTGGGAAGCAGACCAGAGTATAGTGTACTAACCATGCTCCAAATTTCCAGAAAACAGATTATTGAATATCTTGGGAATATGAGTCAATGTGAATGCTATTATGAGATGAAGCAGCTTTCACAATACAAGTTATTAAAAGGCGCAGATTCAGTGTATGCTTTTTATTGTTAAGCTCGTTTTGGTAACTTCACTTTTAATAAAGGAGCCCACTAAAGATGCTTCCCCATGTGCCAAGTGATCTGGCACAGATGGAGTGATTTTCCAGACCTTTTAGCTCTTTTGGCCTATATCACCTTATCCACATGGAAAAGTCTATATTAAATGCATACTCCTATAATATTACTTCTAAGAGCCTAACATGCAAGGCAAGCGAAAGTAGGGTGAAATTTAGAAATTACTTGGTTTCCCTCTGTCTTCATGAAGATGTCTGATCAAATCTGTGCACAGAGAAATGGTAAGAAGAGAAGGAGAGGAAAATAGACAAAGGCAACCTGTTTCTGTTTCTGTTCACATGTTCAACATGACTACTCTCTCTGCCTTTTTTGTTGTTGTTGTTTATTGAGAAGGGATTTGGTTTCTAAGGGTAGCTTTGGAGCCTTTCCTGGAGCACACTCTATAGATCAGGCTGGCCTTGAACTCACAGAGATCCACCTATCTCTTCCTCCCAAGTGCTGAGATAAAAGGTGTGTGCCAGCACTGCCTGGCTATTGACTATAATCATTTTAGAAGCTAATAACTGAATCCAATGTTGTCATTACATAATGACACGTGACCAGTAAATCAATAGGAGCAGTTACAGGTAGCACTTGCCCACCATACACTGCTATTATAGTTAAATGCCTATAACACAATATAGGCACATACATATATGTACACACACACACACACAATCTCTCTTTCCAAAAACTGACACAACTAATGAGTTCCAATCTCTGAAGTAGATATGAAAATTATATTTTACAGATAATAACCTGAAACTTATAGAAGGTAAATAACCTGTCCAAAGGCACACATAGAGCAGGCAATACAAAACACAAATTAAAAGAAAATATTCTAGTTTCAGAGTATTTCTTTACATATGTACAAGATGACTTTAAAATGCTAACTCCTTTAATCAATTTTCACATAGTAGATACATAATAAAAAATGTGATCTGGTACATTAGCAAACTGGAAGCATCTGGGAGAAGCTCTGTGCTCCTAACAAGCACAGCTCATTGTAGCCAAAAAAAAAAAAAAACCTATTATGAAAATAGGCCATTGGCAGGATCTGAAAGAAACGAAGGAGGGCCTCATGAGGATTAAAAGGGAATAATGAAAACCAGGAAGCGGGCTTAATGAGAAAGAAATTCAATATGCTTTGCCTCCTCCCCAATCCTTTTGTGTTTGGCATACTCATGCAAGAATATCTAAGTTTGCTTTCTTATTGTAGTTTGCCTCCACATTACCAAGAAACTCTTCTTTGTGAAGCAGAAGACCAGAACAGATGATAGGAGACTATGAAAAGGCTGGATTACTTGTGAAAGCAGATTAGTCGATGTAACATGGCGTTAAATGCAATGGATATTTTTAGGCGCTATCGACAAGCTTATAGGTACAGCATGAAGTAAAATTTACCAAGCTTTTAACCTGAAAGAAGGACTGCATTTCTTTATCACTGTGAGTTACATAAACTAAGCCTACTCTGAAGGTTTCTAAAACACCACACACAAGAACATAAATATGGCTTTGTAAGAACAGGCTGAAAAGGACAATATTATGGTTCTCTGATGAGAAAGAAAGGTAAATGATGGCTATGGAAGAAAATAGTTATGTTTCAATTGTTTATAAGAAAAATATTCATTGAGTAGTCAGATTGGAAGACACCATAGAGAACAATCCAGGTCCTTTGTTTTAATGAGGGAAAATAACAGCCTCTGTAGTCTTTCCAGTATGCACACGCACATAAGAGCTCTATGCACAGCAAACTGCCTGTATGATTTTTCGGGGAACTAAAAGTTATAATATTAACTATTTATTTTGTTTATAATTATTAGTTAGTATAATTATACATTAGCAAATATAAATATAAAGACAACTTCTAATTTATATTTTTATAACCTGAACCTTTTATACTTTACCCTCATTAAACATGTTTTAGTCATGAAGTATTGTATGATTCAGGGTCTTAGAATCCAACCAACCATATTACTTTATTCTATTCTCAGACTACTACTCAATCGTTTTGTGAAATCTACTTTAAATATATGGATAGCATATTGTAAAATGTTTTTCATTTCTGACAAAATGCTATGTAAATACAATGTGAACATATTTAAAATTCCAGATGGTAAAGTTTTCTTGATATCATAACTTGCCATACACCATGATTCCCAATACACACTATTTATTACATACCTTCTTCCACCTGTAATGTTTTGGACCTGAGGAGTCAGACACTTTACTGCTGACATACATTACAAGTTCTTAGAAAATATTTTCGTCACTGATAACTACATTATATAAGAAGCAACCTTTCTTTGTTCTTTCCTTGGCAACTCACTCACTGTCAAGAAGAAAGGTGTATAACTATGTTAAGAATGGGAACCCAATCATTTTGCAAATTTTAAGGGGTAGTGTTGTGGGGGTGCATGTGTGTAAAATCCTCTATGGGAACTCTTAAGTTCAAGTGTGTAGGTGTGTATAATACGTGGGTACATCCATGTGTGTGAGGAACTCAAGTGCATGGCAGCATCCCAGCGTGTGTGTGCACGCAAGTGCATGTGGAGGGCAGAGGACAAGCTCTGGTGTCGGTCTTTAGATATTACCACTTCTCTTTGTTAGTTTGAAACATGGTCTCTTGTGCTGTGAAGTCACTGAGTGGCCCGATCCAGTGAATGCCACAGAACAGCCTATTGCTGCTTCCCAGCAGTGATATTAGAAGCTTGTGTCACCATTCACAACTCTTTGATGTGGATTCTCTTAGGTGCAAGGCAGAGACAATCATCAATCAATATTAATACTAATCGATATTAGTATTAATTTGAGAGAGAGAGAGAGTTGCCTTGCTTCAGGAGTTGATCAAAGGGTGCAAACTGAAAAATAATGACTGCCAAATTGAAAAGTATCCTAGACATCACGTGGCCCATGCCCTGGTTTTCTAGATGAGGGCACTTTGCTGTCTAGGTTGTCTCCCACCTCCCTGCAAATTTTGGTTTTTTAGCTGTTATTTTAATTTTAACTCCTTTCTGTTTTGTGTTTTCTTATTGTTGTTGTAGACTTAAAGAATACCCACTTCCATTTACTAACTTACATGCCAACAAAACCTAAAGAACAAGGCTTTGATTATTTTCATTTTACTTGCCAAGCTATTGTTGACAGCTACAATCTAAGTATTCCAGGCGTATTACTTCCATAGCCATTCAAGACACAAATTGTCACTGATATGTTTCCAAATGAAATATAGCTCAGATATATGTTAAGGAACCCATTCACTCTGTTAGTTAAACCATGGCAGTCTGACTTAAAAGCCTGGTGATATGCAGCTTTATGAAAGGAATATGGTCTAAGAACTTCATCATTAGGCAATAACTTTGCATGCACGTAAAAGAACATGCTTACACAAAGTAAGAAGGCCAGGGTATCACTAAGCGACATACTCTCATGGGAGCACTACTGCACATGTAGTCTATTATTGACCAAAACATCCTTATGCAATACATGACTACCCTGCTTCTATAATGAGTGCACACATATACAACCAACACCCAACCAATTATTTTGAAGTTACTTTTCAGAATCATCTTATCTATTTCTCAAGAAATAATTTATTTTAAAAGTGGACAAATATAAAGATAACCTGTACTCAAGTTTCCCAGTAATTCCTAATAACTGAAAGAATAACCTTCAGGTTGGTGAAAGCAGCCATCACCACCTTCAGGTTGGTGAAAGCAGCCATCCCCAAGCCTGAGGGCCTGAGTCCAATCCCTTGTAATAGGAGAGAATTAACTTCTAGAGTAATAGGAAAGAACAACACGAAAATATTGTCCTATAACCCACACAGGCATGTTATGACACGCTCCACCCCATACATATTCACACACAAAATTAATAAATAAAATATAAAGAATTTTGTTGAAATCCTTGGTAGAAATGAACAACAGAGCCAGATGACTACAGACAAATGTGAAGGCAAAGATGTCAACTTTTATCTGTTCCACAGCAAATCTTATCGTATTTGGAGAAATGAGTTTTAAAGTGTCTCTTTCAAAGGACAAAATTCTAATCTAAATGCAGTTCTCTGCTGGAAACTTCATTAGCCCTATATTGAGCATCTGAGAGGCAGTGCGCAATATGAACAGAAAATTATTAAAGTTGCAGGTGATATGTTACATACATAGCATACAAACATGTTTTTCAATGTACCATTCAAAATTGGAACTAAAATTATATACAAGAACAACAACAAGCAAAATTAACTCTGTGGGAGCTACAGGAGGTACAGGACACAGAATAACTGGAACCTGATTTGTTAATCAAATAGGAACGGTAATGTTGTTATGTGGCACCTTCCGTTCTTTTTTTCAAAATTTGTTCTCAACAAGGTTTTCAGTTTTAAATATGTCAGTCACTCATGCTTGAAGAAAATGCTTGTGCGTGGCCAACAATCTTAAATAGAAAAGATCATTTTATCAAAAAATGCATGTATAGAAGTATTCCTATCGAAGTCAAAGCAATCAATCAATAGGTGACTTAGAATTAATTTGGTCGAGACCCATGTTGCTTTGTGAATTGATTAAAAAGTACACACTAAAAAGTAATGGTGGATGGTGGTGGCGCACGCCTTTAATCCCAGCACTTGGAAAGCATAGGCGGGTGGATCTCTGTGAGTTCAAAGCCAGCCTGATCTACAAGAGGTAGTTCCAGGACAGGCTCCAAAGCTACACAGAGAAACCCTGTCTCGAAACAAACAAACAAACAACAACAAAACGGTAATGACTTTCAAGCTGAGAAGAGTCATGGAGGTTATTTAGGCCCACCTTCTTGCTCTGGAGATGATGTCTTTTAGAGAATAATAGTGACTAACTCAAGGATATGCAGCAAGTACTGTCAAAGATGACATAAAGTTCAGAGCGCCTGAAACTGAGAAAAGGTCATTTGAAAATGTGAGGCTGCTGGAAGATGTCATGGGCCTTTAAATAAGTGGTACACTCCATACAGTGGCTTATTCTTCAGCGGAGCAAACGTGCTGCAGGCAGACCTGGTCTCTCTGGTGAAAGTCAGCTCAAAAGCACAGGGCAATAACTCTTGTAGGACGAAGACAATGCTTCGGCTGCTTTAGAGCCTACTTGCTTTGATCTCCACTTTGTCATTCTGGCTCATCCTATAGGAGTAGGAAGGGACTTCAAAGGTAATTGCTTTTAGCCTTTTAAAAATTTGGCTTATTGTGGTACAAATGTATTTAAAAGACTAGAGTGATGAATCAGCAAACACTGCTGAATAATGCTATTACAGAGAAAGAAATCTTGGCTATGTGGAATATTTATGATTTTGACAATGAATATTCAACAGGTTCCTCAAGGAGATGTCTTAGAAATACTGAGCTCCTGTTTCTACCGTGAAGATGGAGGAAATCTGTACCGATGTGGAACGATGGTGAATGGGTTGTCTGCTTGGGCAGGGCTAGGCGGTGCTATTTAAATCATTTTGCTGTACCATGATAAAATAGATTTATGCTTCCTGAACTACAATATGAAAGAAATAGTCAACTCACATTGTCTTCTCCAGAAACCATGAATAGAATCAGAGCCAATAGCATCACTGGAGAAAGTGGAATAAAGTTTCTTTGTCAAACAAATTAACTTGTTCTAAACAAGGTCTATTCAGGTCAGGACAAAATTTGAAAGCCTATATATGCATGTCTTTACTATCACCTTCAGCACAGTGGAGAAAATGGGAAAGGGTTCTAGAACATCAAGAAAACCTGGCTTTAACTCCACACTCACATTTACTAGACTTCTGGGTTTCAGCAAACACAAAAAGGAGCAAACTTGTTTGATAGATGGGGATGCATTCAGATGTGGAAGGCTGGATCCCAGACTGACCTAGGACTTCTTACATCCATACTTTCTTCTTTTCTACATTACCTGCTAATACAAGAAGCTCACCGTGGAAATCCACAGTGTGTAGACGCTTTCCAAATCAGGATCCTGCACATGAGCCAGGTTCTACACACTCATGAGTGGGAAGTGACTCAGAGTCATAGCAGCATTTCTTCCTGTCATAATTTTCCTCCGTGGGTTACATTTAAGGAGTGAAATGAGTCAATGAACATTTTTCTCCTATTATATTGTCCCTGAAGTTTAAAAGTTACAAGACAGTAGAATTATGTCTTAATATATTGTTAATAGAAAACCATAATAATTTCTTTAAATTGTCTTGATTTGATTTGTTTTTTTCCAGGGCAGCCTTTCTAAGTCTTTATCACTTAAAATGAAAGCAATTTTCACCTATGTAACTTAACATATACAACATTTCTAAAGGTCAACATATAACAGACAGTCTTAAATGATAGTGAGTTTTTAAAACTTACATATATTTATATTTTGAAATGCCATGAGGATTTCTGAATTTAAAAATGGAAAGAAACAAAAAAAGACTAAAGGACAAACATTTTCTAGAAAAGCCAATATGCTCCATAAAGTGGAAATAGTGTTAATATGAACAATAACCACAAGAACACACACCAAAGTCTTACTGTATCAAAAATTCATCCCAGTATCTTTGGAAGTGTATATGGTACCCCAAACATCCCTCATGTGATCTTATCCACTGATTTTTAATGCTACCATTTTCAACTGCTATTGAGTCCAAAAACTTCTGTAAGTTTAACACTGAGGCACTAATAAGTCAATATTTGTCAGTTGCTTAATATTATACATATATATACAAAAAGGAGCAATGCCAGAAAATTTTAGCTGACTCAAAATTGAGACCTCTAGTTAATTGATAACTAGAATATCACTGAAAAAAGGGGCAATAAAATACAGGAACTATTTCAGTACAGCATTCAAGAAATATATTTCACATTCAAATGTCTTTTACATGAATGCAGTTGTCAAAATGATTTGCGTGTGTTTACTCACAGATTGTATTTTAATATGCTAGAGATAATGGGCCATTTTCCGTCCTTTCCATTCTTGATTCTAATAGGTTTCCAAAGAGATAACTTGGGCTGGACACAGTACAGAAATATGCTAATAAGATTGCAATCGCATGAGGATAAGAATTTAGACTGTATTGAATGTTTGCCACATAGTAGACTGTGACAATAATGACAATATAAGTGTGATGCTTAGAAAAGTAATCTCTGCTAAAGTGGTGTTGACAACAGAAACGCATTTTACCATCCTGTAAGTAAGTCTATGACATTTCAAAGTATTTTATAAGCTTTTGCACAAAGTATTCAACGCCTCTGTAATGTGAATACTTTCAAGATAAAAATATTCTATATGTTTATAGCACAGTATTGACTGGATTATTATAAAATTAATTGATAAATGAGTAACTAAAAAAAGTGTCAAGACAATGTTAGATACTGACATATATTAGGCACTTAATATAAGTGGATATGAAATATTTTATATTTGTGTCTTATGCATATTCCCAAGTTTCATGTATTGAAGGCCTTGTCCTGAGTTGATGTGTGCAGCAGAAACTGGCAGAACCTGTAGGGTGTTAAGACTAAGAGCAAAAACAACAAAAATTAAGTCATTCCTGGTATGCCCTTGATTGAATATGGTGACTCAAACCTTTTCCCTCTCTCTCTTTATCATTGATTTTGGCATGGCATAGAGTGAGCTGCTTCTTCTATGAGGTCCCTGAAAGAGATTCTTCCTTGCCAATAGCCTAGAAAGAGCACAGCCAAGGACTAGGAACCATGAACTGCAAATGCTGAAACCTTCAAGAAAAACAAGTCTTCTCATCCTTTCAAATGATCTTAACAGGTATTTTATTACAGTAGCAACAGAAAATCGCTACATAAATATGTTTAGACTAGAAATGACAGGAAGCTCATCATCGAAGATTAAAACTAAGCTGACAAAAATATTATGTGGATCTTTATCACTGGTATTACCATTTTGAGCAATCATTTGAAGTGGTATCCACAAGTTGACAAAAAAATGACGGAAGATACATTAGCTAGTTAACTCATTAACGTGTGCTTTGGAACTTTGCTGGGGTCGCTATAACCATTTTCAGCTACTCATTTATTTATTCATTTGCTGTACTCCTACTTCCCACTATACATAGTGAATATCCCACGTGAAACTTGACAAATAGGACCCTGTGTTCTCCCCACTGAGTCCAGAAAGGAAGGCCCGCAGGAAGGAGAGGGCTCCAAGGAAGCTGACAGACTGGGATGGGATGGAAGGGAAAAGGCCACAGTCCTTCCAGACAATCTTTTGTTCTCACTCAGTGAAAACTATTGGTAAATTCCATATGTGTGACTTTCAAAACAAACATTTAAACCAAAATTCTATTCCAAGTTTTTACACTGGTTCTATGTTCACCCTGGTCCAGCACTGTATTATTCTGACTAAAGAAGGCTCCCTCACTTCCCTCTCTTGCAGACCTGCCGTCTATCTAGTCTTTCTATTCTCCTTACAAGTGTTTGAATGAATCCGGCCCTTGCTGTAACCTAACAGATTCCACTTAATCGGGTTCCCGTGCCCATGACTCCCGCCTCTGAGTCTCTATTTAGCTCAGGGTTTAGTTGCTCAGCATTCAAGCTTTAGACACAGATGCCAGTCTTGTGCACTCATGTTCAGGCCTACATCAGAAATGTATATTTTCTTACTGTGGTGTTCCCTCAAATGTCACCTTCAGAGGACTTAATGCAATTCCTCTCATGCTTTAATTTTCTTCATACGTAGCACTTGTCATTACTGACATCAGTTGCCTTATGTAATATTCCTGTTGCTTGATTTCATTATCACCTTCCTTCCTGCCAGAGCTTGTCCACAAACGCAGGGTTTCATTGTCACAGGACTATCCGCAGGACCGATGACATGATTCAGCTTAGTGCAAGAGCTACGAAATACTTTTCCAAAGAATAAATATTTTATTTAGTCCTTACATTCCCAGAAGTTACTAACAGGATTACTATTTATAGACAGAGATAGTAAAGAAGAAAAGAGATGACACAACCATTTCTAGGAAGCGATAAAAAGGATCCAGGAAAATAGGGTTCACATTTAAGGACTGGATGGATGCCTGACACAAATGGAAAATAAAAACAAAAAACAAACAAACAGATTAAAAATGTTAATAAAACACTTTTTCCTTTGGGGAGATTTTAATCTCTTGATAGTTTTAATTCCAAAACTACAAAATATATACTTTGAAATAATATTGTACTTGATTCTCTAATCTCAATTTTCTTTTCTTTTTCTGTTTTTGTTGTATTTTTCTAAACATTTTAACCAATTAATGATCATTATTTTTGAAATACAAGAAATGAGAGAAAATAGTTTTGTTGTTTTCCACTATTTAATTCGACTCAATGTTTCCATGACATGGCTAAGTTCAGATTCTGATCCTTTTTATGCCAGGCATGAGTTAAAGTTTCGAAGTAAGCTTGCAAGCCAGAGCATATAGCAGAAGAGCATGGGGAAGTAAGGGGAAAGGGACTGAAGGATTGGGGGTAGAAAGGTGGAATGGACTGTATTGCCTTCACAATTCGTGGCTGAATAGTCTTTATGATTTGTTTTGCTTTGTCTTCAGGGCTGAATGAATGCTTTGTAATCAGAATAGGGCTAAAATCCAGTTCACCACCTTCATGCAGTTCCAATCCCATATACTAATTCATTGTGGGTTGAGAAAATAAGGTATAAATTTTCATAGAAGAGGCAATTGTGTTGCTAAAACTTACAGTGAGCGAGAGCTCAAAGGCACACCAGAGCAACATACAAATATATAAATAAAACTCAGAGGATCATCACTTTGGTGTGTTTCCAAAACATCAATTTGATAACGGAGCTCCTGCAAGTCTTTTATCTGCAAAGTTAATTTCATTATTGTACTATACTCTACTTAGAATTTTAAAAAAGCCAGAACCACACATTTATTAAAATTGTAATGAATGACTCACTTAGGCTTTGATCTTGTATAATAGTTTTAGTGAGCTCTCCTAAAAAGAGATCAATTAAGCATTTTTTTCAAACAATACTCTCAGACAAATCATTTGTAATTCACTTTATTAAATTTTAAGCACGGAACACATTATTATAAAAACTAAACTCTCCACTATTTGTGATTTTTTTTCCTTCAACATTGGGTACAGGCCTGTTTCATATCTGGCATGACAAACTAAAATTTATACTTAATGATGACATCATTTGGGAACATTCTTCCCTCACAAATGCCACTTTAACATGTTGGAATCAGCTTTTCCTAACAGGCTATGCTGAAGGAGGTCATACAACCCAATGAAAAATGTGTGAGCCTGTGCCTGACCAGGTACCTGACCCTCCACTAGAGTTGCTCTGCTTAGTGTTGGAGACAGGGACTTCCAACTTCCTTCTCTGTGAAGAGTCATAGAGAAAAATCAGGCTGTTTCCCACAGTTTGTAACTACATGGCAGTGATTCCCAACCTGTGGGTTTTGACCTCTTTGGGTGTCAAATGACCCTTTCACAGGGGTCACCTAGACCATCAGAAAATACAGATATTTATATTATGATTCATAACAATAGCAAAATTACAGTTATGAAGCAACAACAAAAATAATTTTATGGTTGGAGGTCAGCACAATATGAGGAACTGTATTAAAGGATCGCACCTTTAGAAAGGTTGAGATCACTGCTTTAGGGTCATGTTATTTGTGTCCTATTTCTCCATAGCTAGCCATTCATCATCAAATCTCCCATAGAAATAGAAAGGTCTTCATGTCTATGAAGGCTTAAGTGTCCTGAAAAGCCTGTTAAATAGATATGTGTGCTTTGCCATGGATCATCTGTTTTTCAGGAATCTCAGAGCCCAGGAGAGGTAAGGGAGACTTGTCTCCCCCCATTGCAAAGCTCTAATGTTTTCTGATAAAATGGAGTCAAACTAATGTAGTAATAAGGGCGGCGGGGCTGCGACCCCAGCACCCCGGCTGCCTGGCTAGCTTATGCCCGAAATAACAACACACAAACTGTATTCATTTAATCACTGCTTGGCCCATTTCTATCTAGCCTCTTCTAGGCTAATTCTCACATATTAATTTAGCCCATTTCTAATCATCTGTGTAGTGCCCCTAGGTGTGCTTACCGGGAAGATTCTAGCCTATGTCCATCCTGGGTCGGAGCTTCATCGCGTGCTTCTGCCTGGGAGCTGGGAGCATGGTGTCTCCCTGAGGCGTCTGCTCCTGAGAGGAGAGCTGTGGAGTCTGAGCTCACTTCCTCTTCCTCCCAGCGTTCTGTTCTGTTTACTCCTCCCACCTATCTTCTAACCAATGAGGGCCAAGCAGTTTCTTTTTATTTAACCAATGACCTTCTTCCACCAAACTAACTTCTGCATTTTATGACACAACCAAATCCACTATTAAAAATCTATGCTTCTAGGAAAAGTATTTTTCATCAACTGATACACTTTACTAGAATACAGAATCATAGTCCATATCATGTGGCACTTGACTTATTTGCTATATTATGCCATTGCTTTTGTGCTCCAAACACAAAGACTCACATAATAAAGAATTTTGTTAAAATGACCTTCCCTGAGGAGAACACATTCATTTTCCAGGGCCCATGAGGAGCTTTGTTAGAAATCTGAAGATCTTTTCAACTTTATATGTAAAAGGAAATCAGCAAGTCGGGCCAGAAGGGGACAGAAAGAGACCAAAGGGAATGCGTCATCGGATATATTACATCATATGTGCAAATGATAATGCACAACTTCTGAGGTGGTATTTGCTTTGATACCTAAAAATGAAATCATGGAATTTGAGCAGGGCCCATGTCCTTGCTATATGCATGAAACTGCTTTTGTGACAAGAAAAGATCTTTCAGCTTTTCTCCATTTGCGAAGAGAAGTGGCTGCAGTGAATCCCTTCATAGGTTCTCCAAACTCAAAAGCTGGGAATTTGCACTCCAGTTGTGTTTCATTACTCAGTACATTCTTTTTGATTCCAGTACAAACCTGTGTTCGGGTCATCTCGTCAATACACTGATGTCTCCAGCTGGAAGCAGCATGAGAGAAGCAGTCAAGGAGACCCTTCACACCTCCTCCATTTATAGCCATTCACACCTGGGATACCTTACATTTGCATCTGAGCATCTATGCTGCTGTGCAGCCCTCGGGGTAGAAAACAAACAAATGCTGGACTCTGTGAAAGGACCAGCTATGAATTTCTAAAGTGTAGCAATTTAGTGACAGAAAAGAACAGCCAGAACAGAAATTCTTGTTTCCAAGCACAAATCGTTTTATTTCTTTATTCTTTCTTTCTTCACTTTTGTTAGTGCTATGTTTGCGCATTTAGAAAATTAAGTTTCACGAAGGTAATTTGGATATAGCTTGACAAGCAAATAGTTTTCACAGAATTTTGGATGACAACACATAGCTATCATTTTTACCCCCTCACCTACAAGTGCTGATATAAACCCATTTTAAAAGTAGGCTTGACAATGACCAAAGGACTCACTTCTCCCATCTTACAGAACATATTTTTCCTGCAAAAATAACTGGATGTTGGGACAAAAATGGAAAATGAGCTTGGTAAGCATAAAAATAGATCAGAGAAAGGGCAAAAATACTAAGGGACACAAGTTTTAGACTCCAGTGAAATTTCAGTGAATGAATCATGCCCTCAAAAGAGTAACACACTGGGAGGCATTACAATGTGCCTGTTCGTTTATATCTAGCTGTTTAAAAATACCAGAAAATTGCATTGTGGCAATTTCCCCGCTACTATTTTCTCTTCTATTTATTGCTCTAAGATGATACATGTTCCAGGTCACACAGTTCCAACATTTAACAGAAAATTATTTTATGTTATGTGTATGCCTTTCTTGAACACATGTCTCTGTATGATGAACAAGCCTGGTATTCTGGAGGCCAGAAGGTGTCAGATTCCATGAACCTGGAGTCACCTTGATACGGGTGCTGGGACTCAAACCTGAGACCTCATCTAGCACTGAGCCACTCCAGCTCCTGCTTTCACTATTCAGGAACGCTTACAGTAACAAGAACCACTTTCTTTCTTTCTTTTTCTTTTCATTTTTGTCTTTTCTTTTTTTCTGTCTTTTTAATTGACTTTTATTGAGCTCTACATTTTTCTCTGTTCCCCTCCCTGCCTCTCCCCTCCCCTTCAACCCTCTCTTAAGGCCCCATGCTCCCAATTTACTCAGGAGATCTTGTCTTTTTCTACTTCCCATGTAGATTAGATATATGTATGTTTCTCTTAGGGTCCTCATTGTTGTCTTGGTTCTCTGGAATTGTGGTTTGTGAGCTGGTTTTCTTTGCTTTCTGTTTCAAAACTACTTATGAGTGAGTACATGTGATAATTGTTTTTCTGGGTCTGGGTTACCTCACTCAAAATGATGAAACCACTTTCTTAATTTATTAGTTGTACTCAAATATTCTACTTATACTTAAACAATATGCTTGTCAAGCTATATCCAAGTTATCTTCATGAAACTTAATTTTCTAAATGTGCAATTGTCTTCAATTTAGTAGTTTTATTAGATTCATTTGTTATAAAAATTACATAATTTTAATATTAGGTATTTTGGGTATACTAGAAAATAAGTTTGAGATACACAGTTAATGAAACCAAAGTCCAAAAAGCAAGTAGACTGAAAGAAAATGCTAGAACCAATCAATTAACTATGTTAGTGAATATCTTCAGTTACTACACACATGCACACACACACACACACACACACACACACACACACACACAATTGAACTGATAAATACCCTTAGCAGTCTGGATAAATGAAACAACATCTACATTAGGAATTAAGCCTTTCTTTTCCATGCTTTTTTGGTTTCTATGAATATCTAGTTGCACATAATCCCAAATGCAGTTGCCTCACATCAGTTACACTTTCGAGGAAGAAATAAGTGGCATTTGGGGTTAGAGATGGAAACTTTCCATGCCAAATGCACACTAGGAAACAACTAAGTGAACATGCAAATCAACTTATATACACTGGTGAATCAATACAGGTGAGCTATCCTCAAAGTCTAGACATCATGGTGTAGCCTAAGACAGGAGGATAAAAGGAAAAGGAAATGATGCATTTCTCAGTTTAGTCATCCATTTGCAATTTTCAATGGAAATTTGTGTTAACACTTTTCATTATTTTGGCACAAATGTAGACAAACTAAAGAGCCAATTAAGTACTTATTGATAATATAAATGCATACAAAGTAGATGAAGGAATTCTATCAACCATTTGGAAATAATCAGGTACTTCAGAATTCCTATTCTGGTAAGGAGTTGTTGCAAGAATAATGTATTACAAAACCAAGTTGTCTGTATTCTGCCTACTCAGCCATCTCTGATTTAAGGCAGAGATGGGGGTCAATAGAAAGAAATTTTTTTTAAAAAATGTGCAGGTAGATGCTGAGGGAAACATTATACAAGGTCTCAAATCCTGCATCTCACTAGTAACCTTTAATTAATTACGAAGAGGAGGACCAACCTGACAAATGTGTCAGTGGTATGGCTTTGCACACAATAAGCAGGTGTTCTACTTTTGAAATACGTTCTAGACCCAAGTATTGAAAAAGTCAGAATTATATCAGATTTAAACTCTAAAATTCTCCTTATGTCACACTTAGGAATACATTCTGCAAAGTTCATGTTCTGTTCTGTTCTGAAAACATGAACATTCTTTCTGAAACAGGATGTTCGATTCAACACAATGGTACAAATTATTGGAGAATAACATAATGGGTCTCATCTTCTGAAATGGACAGTGGTTGGCATTTCAAAAGAGTTTAATAGACAACTTCACAAGATAAAGATTGCCAACTTTGTTTCGTAATATTGTCTCGAACTTATATATTACATTTTTGCAACAATATCCATAGATTTTCTGGGCTCCATTCATTGATCTTCACAAGTTGTTTACCTCCTTCAGCATAAATATATATGTTATTTATGCTACATTTATCTTTGCTTATACTCACTAAAATATTTAAACACGTAAAAACTTACATATATATCCATATTAGGTAATGAGTCATCAGACACAGTTCTATAGTGGTTCATTTAACCAAGTCCAACAAGTGTGGGTACTACACATTTGCAAACTTGTCAAACTTATCCATTTTTTCTCAGGAAAAAATTCTTGAAGTACTTTTTAAAAAGGATACACCTACTTAAATTTCCATAGCCATTATCCAACAGTCCCTAAAAAAAAAAAAAGCAATGTAGCAATTCTGTTCTACCCAACCACATGCAAAAACCTAGGGAAGCCAGTATTTCCACACCACTGCCAAAACTGGATATGATGGTACTCTTTAATCTCCACCAGCTGTACAGAATGTAGTACCTTTCTTTCATAAGCATTTATTTACTTATTGAGGTCAAACTTCTTATACATTGAGTTGCTTGGATTTCTCTTCAAAAACTTCTTTTTTTTGGTCTGCTTGACTTTTGTCTTTAATAGTCTAACTTCCTCATGTCTTGGAATTAATTAGGCTTACTAACATTTATTGAACTCCCTACTGTGGACCAAGCTCTGTTAGCTGGAAGGTACAAGTGTCACTCAGAGGAATTAGATTCAATGGAAAAATAGGTGAGACAATAGGTTATGGCAACAAATCAAAGCTAGGAACTGGGTCTACACAAAGCAGCAAAGGCCCTGCTGGAGCAGTGGTGATGACCAGGAAGGGGTTTCAAGATAGACTTCACAAAGAAAGTATAATATATGAATTTTGAGTAACAGGTGAAATTTCATCAGAGATCAGAAAAGCATAAAATCTGCGAAGAAAAGCACAAATAAAGGCCCCAAGACATAAGCGCAAATACCGCTCATAACATCAAAAATGATTGGCTTGTTTACAAGGTTTCGGAAGGGAGAACAATGTCTGAAAGGAGCCTGGGAAGACAGGAAAATCTTATGAATTTGTGTTTTATCCTTTAGCCAAGGGGAAAATCATCTTTAAAGGGTCATTTCTACAGAGGACTAAGAGTTTAGGATGATGGGTAAGGAATCTAAGATTAAGGCAATGGTGAGGAGACTACAACACTGTTAGTGGGCAAGACCAAGAGCCTAGGATGACACAATATTAACACAACCAAATGAACATGGTCATTAAAAGCCCGTAATTAGTTTCCTTGTAGTCTAATTTCTCTTTCCAGTACTCATCTCTGTGGTACATTTACTGCTTTGGATAAGGCTATGCCAGAGCCAGCCCACTCTAGCAGAAGATGGCTTCAATTCCAGACTGCATCAAAACATCACATTCCACACCAAATAAACCTAAACCATGAAATTTCCTCACTTTCATTGTGTTCACATTTGTGCCAACATAAAACCAGTGCTTTTCCTACTCAGTTTCTATAAACTTCTAAGCACTACTGCAAACTGATTTCTTTTTGTATTAAAACAATCCAGTGTTTTGAATCATTAGAAATGATGGTGTCTTCATTAGGAGCAAAGGTAGCTCACAGGAGAATTTTTAAAGGGTTCACAATTTGCACTCTTAACAGTATTTGCAATTTTTCAAAAACTAAGCCCAATTCTACTACTATTAGTAATACATCTTCAATAAAGATATAGTAATAAATGCGCAGACATACATCTTGCTGTTGATACCATGAATAACAGCAAATTTTGCTCATAGTTTTGATATTTCATTTTTTAAACTTGTGTTTCCATTTCAACTCTTTATATATGCTACCAAACATGCAGGTTTCTGGTATCAGAAACACAGGAGTGAGCCCTGCCTAGAGACTAATATTTCACCTCCTTATATATGATTGTTTTTTAATAAGGAATTTAGAATTATGAACCGTAAAATAATAGAAGGGTCAAAGATGAGAATGAATTTTTACTTTGTGTATCTACTCTGGCAAAGTAATCAAGAACAGGACACAAAACAAATAGTTTTAGTGACTATTTTGGTTGTTTTCCTTTTTTATTTATTTGCTTTGTTTTAAAATCAAAACTATTTTTCAGACCTCTCATTTCAACCTTCTCTAGGAAAAATTTATTCCAGTGACAAAGTCACTTTCACCCAATTATATTTCCCAGAAGAATAGTGGCAAAGCCTATGAAGTGTGAGAGACAGCATGGTTTCAGCATGGGAGATACACCAGAGGTTGCACAACAAGCAAGAGGTTGTCCATGGTGAATCCTAAATACCGGCAGCAGCTGTAACCTGAGCTCAAGGAAACAGAAGCCTGGGCACTCCATTGAGTAAAGAGGGCACGGACAATTGCTCAGGACAAACATAAGTGTGTGATAGGAGAGCCCATCCAGTGTGCAGTCCAAGGACCCAGAATAAGGTAGGTAGAGCCATTATTACAGCAGCTCCAGCACTTGAATCCTTTTCTTCTTTTGACAAGAGATAGGTTGGAGGGTACTTATAAAGCATGTTTTTGTTTTACTCTATGGTCAACTCAGTACTTAAGAAATGTTCACATTAAATGTTTTCCAAGAGGTATAATAATTACATCACAAGAGAAATGAAAGAAACCCAGAGTATCATTTAACTGAGAAAATTCAAGGGCCTTTGTCTACCTAAAACATCCCCCAGGGAAGACTTACCCACCACTTCTTGTTCTGGTTTCCCATTTACACAAATTTGAGAGAAAATGCAGTTTTCCATTTATTTGGCCAAAGCCAATGTTCTATTCTTCAGACAAATTTCTATCATTGGTCTTCCGTGAACCAAATTGCCTTTTGTTAGTTCAAATAATGTTATTTCAATTTGTCAATTTATATTTATCCGGCAAACTTTTCCTGTTTGCTATAGTATCAAGACATTCCCCGTTACACAATTCTGAACCTCTTATTTACAAACACTAGTGAGAGCACTCTCTTTAACTCATTGGTTAAAAATAGCTTGTAAGTCTAATGAAGCCACTGTGATGCGATTCCTAAGGAATGGATGGAAATTAATAGCTTAGAGAAAGTCAAAGGGAAGGTAGATGAGAGGAAAGAAAAAAGAAGATGCTGTAGACAAGTAGAGCACAATGGGAGGACTACTTGTGGGAGATATTTGCCAGCAGTAAGAAGCACAGTGATTTCAAAGGAAGGACGTTGAGTGCCAGACCACTGTAACTGAAGGAGAATAGAGAGGACTTCGTGTCCAGTGAAGACAGTTCTCAGTTCTCATCCGTGCTCTCTCTCTCTCTCTCTCTCTCTCTCTCTCTCTCTCTCTCTCTCTCTCTCTCTCTCTCTCTCTCTTCTGTCTGATAAACATAATCCAAGGGACACTAACTATATGGATTTCATCTCCATAGAATACATAACAGGAAGATATTAATTTACATCAGTAGTGAAAGCGTTTTCATTAAACTGAGAAGAAATTCAGTGCCTGAAGTGTTACTAAAGTTAGAATTCTAAAAAAGGGGAAGTACCATTACACAATACACACATCTTTAAAGCACTGAATTCTACCATATGAAGACATGGAGACGATATATAGTTACTGTTTTCTTAAAGAAGGAATTAGAAGTTGGAGATATGGCTTCCTGAGCCATACAATTTGGTTTTACTGCCTACTTGGAGAATTCCTACTATATGAATGCAGGCAATTTTCAATTCTAAGCCTTAGCTTTCTCGCCTATGAAATAGCTAAAAGAGTACATACCTTATAGGGATCTGTGGTGAACTAAATGATCAAATGTGGATAAAAGCCTGCAAACAACACAAAATATATAGACACAGCATTGCATGCCCTGGCTACTGCTTTTGACTTAGTGGGGGAATTGCAACAATAAAATGTTATAATAAGATGAAAACAGCATATAATTGGCTTAAAGAAACAGTGCTTACCCTTGCCCTTTCCTTTCTCCTCTTTATTTCTGTAACCCAAATGTTCATTTTGGTTAGAGACCAAAAATGAACATTACAGCTCCTTCCCACTGACCAGATGTATGAATTTCCTTAACTTAAATCCACAGTGTTCCATCAATATAGCAGGTGCAACAGAATCCCATCTCTTGCACACACACTCTCATTCTCTCCCCCACTACATATTTTCTCTAATACTTTCCCCCCAAATTGTCTTCTTTTTCCTACTTTTCTTATTTTTCCCAGTCCTTTTCATTTATCTACTGGAAGAAATAAACCCCCATGTATGTTTGGCAACGGCCCAAATCTCCATTTTCTCTAGCTAAAATGAAACACAGGTATTTCTGTGTAGATGATACGACTTTTATATTTCAGGGGAGTCTTTAAATGTAATTGAATTTAATGATGTAGATTGTGATAAAAAGGCATATTATATTGCAACAATTAGAACTTAAAAGTTGCAAGGATAGAGTAATAAAAAGCTAATGATTTACTATGCAACAAAATTATATAATAATAGAATCTAAGCAGTGAGTTATGTTATGAAGCTTATGTTACACAGATACTAAAACCAAAAATTTTTAAAAATAGATTTCTTATTATTTTCATAAAAGTGCTTTTTAGGATCTTTGAGGGGTTTTTTGGCGAAATGTTTATTTTAAAATTCTCCTATACTCATGTAGTGGTTTCTGCTTATTTTGACCTTGTATAGAGCTTAGTAAGTTTAAACCCTTAGCTTTCATATGTATGGAAATTGAAAACCTTCATTATTCTTAGGTAAACATATTCATTTGTTTTTATTTTTGCTGTTGTTCACACAACACTGACACTAATATGTAATGCAAAAGTAATATAACCTTTAATAGTATGCTCAATCTGAAAAGAAGTACTAGTTTGAGATTAAAAATAATCTTTTTATATTTTAAGGTCCTGTGTAAGAAAAAATAAATGACAAAAAATATTTTAGGATATATAGACTATTGTACTTCAAGGACATCTTAAGTAACATTTATTTTTAATAATTGTATATAAAATTTTGACTTCTAAAACTGATTTTGCTTGAATTATATCACTTTCTTGCAATTCATATTTTTCTGTATGTCTGAATGTAAACATATACACTTACACATAAATTTATGTAGAAAAATGAATATCTCATTTTTTTTTCTTTTGGTTTTTCGAGACAGGGTTTCTCTGTGGCTTTGGTCTCATTATTTCTAAACTTCTCAATCTCCACTGCATTTGATCCAAGTAGGCTTTCATAAATGTATCTTATTACACATTTAATTGTGCAACGCAGGTAATGAAGTACAATATTTAACTTTGTATTTTTTAACATTCTCAATTCAGTCAATTAAGCATGTAGTACATATAATGTCATGTTGGGCCTCATAAGGCCCCGGCGTGAGGCACAGTGTAACTTCCTGAGCCTAGCTCGAGTTTGGAGACCTGTCTTTGGCCATGACTTCTGCATATGAGTGACTCAGCACAGACCTACCCAAACCCAACTCTGCCCAGCCATTGCTAACTTAGCAGGATATTATTGGCCCTTATTCCTTACCCTGCCTCAACCCATCCCAAGATTCCCACCCCCTATCTCAGCCTTATATAAGTTCCTGCCTGATGCAATAAAATGGATCCTGCTTCGACAGACTCCTGACTCTGTATGTGTGTGTGTGTGTTTGTTTCTCCCTGGTGGCCAGAGGGGAGGTTTAAGTCACTCACCATCCAGCTCAGCCCCAGGGAAAGTCTGGCAAGTCTGGCTCTTCCCCCTTTCTGTTTCTGCCGGAGAACCCAGTAATATCACATATAATTTTAAATAACCAAGAATATTAATTTTAGGGGAGTTCACTTTTGCACTAAAGAAAGAGAGCTGAAGGTAGAAAATTGAACCTTCCACGCAGTGGTTATAGTTATATGCTGCCAGGCCAGCTTCTTCCCAAAGGAGAATCCACGCATGATTAATTATAGAGACATCATTACTTAGAAGAAAAACATGAGTCTTTAATTTCCTTGCTTCTGCTGGACTGAGGCTCTTCATTCTGCTGAATCTAGCAATATTTAAGAAACACTGAAGCTAAGCTGTCTGTACAGAGAGGCCCAGGTGTCGTTAGGTCGGGAACAGCAGTGTCTCCTGGGCTCTCTGATCACTGCTGCTTCCGCTGCGGATGAGCATCAACACAAAGTTCACTGGCTCTAACAGGACATATCTCCTGGTGGCAAAAGGATGGTTAGATGACAATTGCATTTGGTGTCTTCTCTTCTAACTTTTGGATTTCTAGGCCTTTCTAGAAAAGCAAACTACATAAGTTTCAAAGAAGCAGCACTGTCCTCAGACTGTACAGATGACGTCCCACTCATCCTGCTAATGTGCCGCACAGAGTGTGGAGCACAAGTAAGCACACAAGAGTTCAAGAGAGCACTTTGGCTTGCCAGCTAAGACTTGTCCTCCCACTTCCTTCTAAGAATAGTCTCTTATAAGCTACCAGGAATAGCATAAAGAATGCATCTTTCTAACTCCAAGAATGACCGTTTAGCAAGAAGTTAGGAAGCCAAACTCACTTCTCCAAGAACTAGGATCTCATTTTTTAATTTCACTTTACTCCCATCTATGCTTACAAGAGGACTAATGAGCAATGCTTTCTCCAATATCCAATATTTGTATCCTTAGGGGAACCACAATCCAACTCAGTAAGTATCGATTATTTGACTGACCTAGGTGTTTGCATTTGTACCAAACTACCATGGACCTCAAACTTTTTATTTAAAACATTAAAACTGGAAGAAATACAGTGTGGCTTTGTGTGTGTGTGTGTAAAATGCAATTCTTTCTAACTCAGAAGGACAAAGGGTAGTGTTCGTTGGGTGCAAGATACAGGGATTTCTCTTCTGATTACTGGAGGTTAGGCAGCCCACTAAGCATCCTGCTAATAGAAGGTCAACAAGAGAAGCCAATATGTGTGATAAACTTTACAAGTTATGTTGTTTTGTTCGGTGTCCTGACATTGGGAAGTGGCACTCAATTTAAGTCTGTTACAACCCTCAAATCTAAAGTATTAGTGTAAGTCAGCCACCTAAAGCAGTTTACAATTATCCCAGCAACTGTTTACCCTTTAGGAAAAGAATATGCAGGCTTTGAGATGCAGAGCCTGTCACTGCAGAGATGTCTGAGCACCTACACTCAAATTCCAGTCCTATTGTCCATGCTATTGGGCTTTTTAGAAAGTGAAGTTTTCTAACCTGCATGTGGCTCCTAAGTAAAATGGCACTTATACCTAGCTGGGGCAGTATGACTGTTGTGGAAATAACTGAGGGAGATGGCTGGAACTCAATACAAAATGATTTCACTAAGTAAAAATAAAAAATTATTAGCAATACTACAATGGCGAGAGAACACTTTTAAGCTATTTTCATGTTTATTGGGTGTCTGCAGCACCAGTGAGCTAGTGGACATACAATGGGACATACAGCATTTGTGGAGAGCATGTTTATTTATAGACTTAGAAGATTTGTAAAAATTTGGTTGGATTATCTAGTAATGTGTTTTCCAATATCCAATTACTCACTTAAGTATTGAATTGAGCTCATTCAAACTTATCAATCAGCAGTTTGACAATTTCAGCAGTTGGGCTGTTCAAATTGAAAGGTTTACATTGATTAATTGTAATGACAAGATACATGTTTAAACAATACAAATCAAAATTAAAAGTGTGTTTTACTTCTAAACATTGTTATGGTGTCAGAAATTGAAAAATGATTCAACTTCAAACGTTTTATCAGGTACTTTAAACAAAGAACTCTATTAGTTCTTAATTTACTTATATATAAAATGTGTGGGCTCTCTGGAGTGATGTTTGCATTTTTATTACAAATATTGAATGTTTTGCATGAAAATATTTTAATGTGTAACCCCACTGAGAATTACCTCACACCTTACCTTTCATATATAATTTGTAATTTGTAAATTATTCACTAAACAGCAATCATTTTTAATTTGAAGACTTTTTAAGAAGTTAAGTGGCTCTTACATACAATAAAGTGCACAGATCTTCAGTGTATAGGTCAAAGAATATTCATTCTCACATATATATCCCAAATAACCACTACCTAGACCCAAAGCTCTACTCTCTTTCAACATTACAGAACAATTAATTTTATTCTGACCTCTGTCATCATAGATTATTTGTGTCTCTTTAAATCTTCAAAGTTATAGGCTCATAATATTATTTATAAGAGTTATTGCCCTCAGTTACACGTGTTTGGTTTAGAGTGTTACCGAGAGACAAGGAAACTAGTGTCATGGTAACTCCATTTGCCATGTATCCTTGTGCAGCAGCAGAACACCACCAAAGAAGGTGACTAGTACTGGGTGTCAGTGATGCATAGAATCAAAATAATCCTAGCATAAGATTGCTAAGACAGCATTTAACCTTCAACCACGAGTGTAACCACCACACTGAATAGTTGTAGGGTTTGTACACATCAACCACTTTCATACACTCTACACAATAGGACAGGAAGAGCTGTCAACGTTTTAGTAAACTGACTGGAAACTGAGACACAGTATTTTAAGGGCCTTGTCATGCATATAATGTCTATTTAAGGACAAAGCCAAGCCTCATATTATTTCTTCTGATTTTAATCATGTTCTGTTTACACAATAAAATGTAAATAAGGCAGAAAAGAAATCTGAGAATGCACCCTGCCTATCCCCACTGCAGTACTGAAGTATAAATATTTGGAAGCTAGGCTGAAATGATTTCTCCAAACCGTATTAGAAAATTTAAAACTTACTATTCGGTAAACTATGCAAATATATCTATTCCTGTATTTTTAAATAAGGAAAAATAAGAAGATCGAGCCATAAAATTATACAGACGTGAATGATATTGTGTAGGTTTTACATAATATTTTAATAAGATGCATTTTGACATAAAAACTTGTTCAATATTCTATCAGAAATGTTTGTGGATGTTTGCAAAGTGACATTTAAGGAAGCTTTATTATAATAAGACAGAACTTGTCTGTCTGTGATGACATGTAACTTTCCATTCATGCTTATTTTTGTTCTAAAGAAACACAGAAGTGGATGGTGACAGCTTAGAAGCTCACAGGCTCACCTCCTAATTCTCAAAATACAACTAAACATAACAGATTCCCAATATAATTCCAGTACTCTCTCTTGTTCTTATCAGTCACCTTGTCACATTTTATTGAGTGATGGCCACAGTGGGAGCACAAGCACTCTGCCATACGTATATGTATATACATATACATACATACATATGTCTATATATAAAAACAATATAGTGTGTTTGCGAAAACTGTAACATCTTTTTTAAATTTAAAATATATTATTAGCCTGTCTTAGGCAGACATGTAAGTATATTTATCTTTTATATGAAAATTTCAAAAACAAATTATAAACTGGGCACCCAAGCTTAGGTTGGTCATTTAAAAGTCTCCTATTATAGATAGATAATATGACTACAGACATTATAGATATTATTTTCTTGCTTTTGTTTTTGTTGGCTAAGTTCTGGCTGTCCAACCCAGTGATTGCACAAGCTGAACCAGTGCTTGGCCACTGCTCTGCGTCCTCCACCCAGTCTTGTTTTAGCTAACTGGAAAGACTGCTGTTCAAGCACAGGGCTGGGAATAGTGCAGGTGTTATCTCAAGGATGGAAGACTGTTGGAAGAGATGTTTTTGTGGTCAACGTTTATTGAGTCATAAAATTTTTACATAGAATTTTTTAAAAATTTTGACTCACAGCTTTAGAATGAAAAGCTTATTATTAGAAAGAAAAGCTTATTGCCTTTATTATTCCTTTCGTCGTTTGGTGAAATTTTGATCACTAAACAGATTACTGCATTGGAGTTTAGGTTTTAAAAGTAGGTACCCTTCGACAATACTGTTGGCACTGACAAAAACAAAAGCACAACATGGAAGCAGATACCACCCAGTGCCCAGCCCACGTCATCCACAACATGGAAGCAGATACCACCCAGTGCCCAGCCCACGTCATCCACCATTCTCTGTGTTTACCAAAACAAAAGCACAACATGGAAGCAGATACCACCCAGTGCCCAGCCCACGTCATCCACCATTCTCTGTGTTTACAAAAACAAAAGCACAACATGGAAGCAGATACCACCCAGTGCCCAGCCCACGTCATCCACCATTCTCTGTGCTTACCAAAACAAAAGCACAACATGGAAGCAGATACCACCCAGTGCCCAGCCCACGTCATCCACCATTCTCTGTGTTTACCAAAAGTCACCAGCTTAGTTTTCATGGAAATTCTATGAAAGCAAATATTGCTCTTATGCCAAGTCCTAAACTGAATAACAAATATTTAAGTTTTCCCACTTATAATGTTTGGGCAGGCAGGCCAAAGAGTATGAGTAATTTAGCTCCTAAACTAAAATTACTCAACAGAATATGAAAAGGAAAATAAATTCTGTGAATCAGTTGAATTCTAGAATGGTAACTATGTTGTGGTCATTTCACTGTCTAATAGTAAGAAATTCCCAGTATGCTTCCGCGAGGAGGAATCCATTCATGAGATTTGTCCTACTTGAAGCTTTTTTAGCACGGGTAACTATTTTTTTCTCTACAACAACAGACCTCAAATAAAAATCTGGCACTGTTTCTATATCATTTTTGTTCAGTATTTACAATTTAACTTAAAAAAATCTCATAAAAATTATAGGTTCCTGTAGGAACTATAGAACTATTATACATAATATTTTATTTTAAGTGGTTTACAATGTTGTACTAGGCAGTCATTATACGTTACTTTTTGTTCATAGATAAACTGATTACAGTGTATTGTATTTGGAGCATGACACCATATGGTATTGTGATTGCTTTCCAGAAGTCTATGGCCTCAATTGGATAAACCAAGAGAAAGCAAGTGATAGTCTATACAGAGATTAGACAATGATTTTCCAAGTGGAAAGCAGTGTTATGAACAATAAATGAGCTTAAATCTCTAAACCTAACTAAGTCCATGAAGATTCTAACTTCCTTAAGACATGAATCCTAACTTGAAGTACTGACTCCTTTTAAGATTTTTTTCTCTACTTTCTCCAATACTTTGAGCTACAGTTATAGTAGGAGCACAGCAGCTGCTGTTGAGTGACAAACATAAAATAATATTTTTTTCGTTTACTCTTCCCCCTTGCAATCTGTTTTGTAAACTGATGTTAAAGTGTCATTATTGAAATTTAAATACGACACTGCCATTCTCATCTCACATGTAATACACTTGTGCCTAATGGTGCTTAAAGTCCTTGAATAGTTCAAAAACCCTAGCAAGTCCTGTCCCGACTACCCTGTTGAATACGTACTGATAGTTCCATTCAGAGAGAACTCCTGAGAGTGGCAGGGCCAGGCTGTGCCATGCTCTGGGTTTCCCTCATGAACATTCCTCCGTGTGTACCTGTAGAGTCCCTTTCATATTCCAGCTTTAAGTCCAACACCAACACCTCAAGAAAACCTTGGATTGGGCCCATCACGCTCTTTTAAAATTCCACACACTATATGGCAAGTCTTTAAAATATACCACCATTTTCATTTCCCGTATATATTCTTTCAAATGGTGAGCCTCCTGAACAGACTATAGAATGTCGAGCTAGGAGCTACTTATGCGTGTAATCACCATTTCATTGTATAAGCCTAAAGCTCTGACATGTGTAAAACCGTCAATCTATCTATACTTCTGTGTAAAAAGAGATGAAAAAGCAAATTATGAATGTGTATCATTAAATCTCTGATCTCAGTAAAGTTATGTAAAAGAGTTTCATTGAAGCAGCACTTAAGACATTGAGTGCACTGCCATGTCCAATAATATTAATCAATAATGCATCTTTATAGTAATTTGAATAGAGAAACTGAAAGAAAATGACACCACAATCTGGTATGAAATCTTAACATGTGATCATGAAAATTCTAGGATTTACTTAGATCTGGAGATTAATAATTCCTTATTAATCATCATTTTGGTCTGTTTGTGCTGTTTTTGTTGTCCGGTCAGTCCTAGCTGTCCTTGAACTCACAGAGATCCACCTGCTTCTGCCTCCCTAGTGCTGGGATTAATAGTGTGGGCTGCAACCACCAGATAGTTCTTAATTGCTTTAAATAGAAGGTCACTACAATATATTGGACCTCCTAAACTAAGTGTAAAAGGAATTGTAGGGATAGGAGATGCCTTAATTCTCTGTGTTTAATATTTGCTTAACTATAATCTTTCCTGCACATTTTCTGTAATGAATATTTACTTACTTTGTTTTTAAATTGGGTTTATAAAGAATGTGGTAATCAGTGTAAATACTGAGTGAAGCCAGAGCTTTGTTTACACTTCATCTGAATAGAAATCATCTTCCCCAGTCGTCAATGCATGATCGGTGTTGGGAGAGGCATCTACTCCAATTAATTATTCAATAGTCACTTGACACACATGAAACAGAAAATAGGCAAAGTGAGGCCAATGCTTCTGGGAAGACAAACTATGCCTTAATCATTCCATTTCATTTCTTTGATAATCAGAAGAATCCAGACTTTTGTTTTCTTGCCATGACTTAGTGGTTATCTTTACATTCCATTTTAGTTCAAATTTTCAAAATGAATCAATGCTCAGAACAATTCTGATGGACTTAGCTTCTTGGGATGACTTTTCTTAGGCATCATATACTATACTGCTCCAATATTCATCATGTTCATTCCAAATTATGCACCTTACAGAAAGAACTATGCATTTGTCAAAACAAAATGTATTTTGGAAACATCTAATTCTGTTTCTCTTTGAGATTACTTTTTTTTTCAGGCTTTCTCCAGTCTTAACTGTTCCTGATTATGCATGATCCTTGGATCCCTACATTAAAATGCATTGAAATATTTTTAAAATCCATTTAAAACACTCTCCCACACAGTACAAGCTGTCATTGTGTCATATTTGTTTCTTAATTTAAGAAAGGAAGTTATATTTCATTAAGTTGCCTTCTTTGTCATTTAAAGTGGCATCAGGATGCTTAAAAAAAGTATTTTCCCATAAAAATAATAATTGCCATTTTTTATTAATCAGTACAAATGTAGGCAACTTCAAGTTATACTGCTGAATTCCTCTCATCTAGCTATCATATTTAGGATTTACAATTCAGCTAGATTTGAAAGAGGAAAACAATTGCTCTGTTCTATTTTTGTAAAACAAGAAATCTGGTATTATGTTCAGAGAAATTTACCAACAGAATTGAAGTGCAGTATGAGACATAGGATACAGTTATCTCTAATGATTTATGTCAAAGAACCGAACATAAACCCAATGAAAACAAAGCACAGTTAATAACTCTTAAACACCCCACCAATGTTCCAATGAATGCTACAGAACACTCCTGAATAACACTTTCTTTCTCCCTAACTAACTCTCTTTGCTGGTTAAGCAGTTACAAATTTCATCATGTCTCCCTCTCTTTAAAAGCCAAATGGGAGAGAGCTGCCAAGTCTAATAAGAATTACAAAGGCTGCCTCCTTTCTCAGCAGTATCAGCCAAGAGGGGAAATTAAAGAAAAAAAAACAACAGACATCGCACAATAAACCACAGTCACACATAGAGCTTTTGGTCCCTGTCTTTTCAAATCAGATATAATAATTTGCTTTTTCTCCCCACTTCCACCATACATACTATATACTATACACTGACTGCTTTGATTTGACCCCAAGCTATGAGCCTAGCAGAAACCAAGACACCTCTTTTGCTTAGCCACTAATATGTTTCATCCTAGCCATACTACGCACTCTCTTTCTGTTCATGGGTTTCCTTGCATTTATAAAGGAATAATTTTCTTAGTCATTGTTATAAAAAGTAAAAATAAAAAACATAGAAGAGATAGACATAAAACTGTATTTTCTATATAAAGGGGTGAATAGATGTGCTTTATTTTAAGCCTTACGGACCACGGAAACAACTGGGCTTCTGCTACTCACAGAAATGACATCAGTTGGGTTTCTTTGGAAAATATCTTTTCATTGCTAACATGCATCCTGTTCAAGAGCCTGGCCAATCTTCCCAGCCCAGAGACATCTAAATTGCTCTAGCACTTTGTTACCAAGGATTTGTTAACCAGGAACTACATTACTCATCTATCATTCTTCAGCATTAGCTGACCTATCTCATACTTGAAGAAACCAAAGAAATCACAAAATTCCACTCAAATACGGCAAATTTGGGGGATGGAACCAAGGAAACCAATACTACTTTCTAAAAGCCTCCTGTTCTTGAAGAAAATCTCTTATTTTTCCACAACTAGAAGCAGGTTTTGGATCTGTAATGATACCCAGGATCTATGGACTGTCGAGTGTGATTTGGCCTGTAACCATGTGGACAGCTCTACCATAGATGGTCCAGGATTGCTTACCCTACATTTAATTTTCTCACCAAACCCATGCTCAGTCTTCTAGAGGCAAGGTGGGTGTACTATATTACTAGTGGTACGGGGCTATGTAGGTGAGCAATAGCCATCAAACTACAGGGACCTGCCAAACTTGGACTGAGGTTTTAGGTGACCATTCTATTGGTCACTAGGAAATAGGTAGACTTGCATGGACAGGGTGTCAGGATGTGAGGGAGGCTTGCCCATTAAGAGGCTGCAAAGGGAGGAGCTATCTGCAGAGGACAGCATGGCCTTGAGGAACAAGTCTTCACCTGGAGACATTCGAAGGAGGAAGGCCCCATGCACCGGCCTCCCGCCCAGCCCAGGCCGAGGCTCCACGGGGGTCGGGCAGACCTTACCTTGGCTGCAGTCTTTGCCTCGGAAGCCTGTCCTCGAGCAGTCGCACACGGCCTGGTCGTCGATCACGGAGCACACGCCTCCATTGAGGCACACGCCACCTTCGCCCTCGTCGCCCGCCTCGCACGGGCTTCCCCCGCCGCTGTTGGGCGGCTCGTCATCCAGCTTGACCTCGCCGCTGTCCACAGGCAGTGCCTGCGATGAGTTGACCCGGACATCACGGATCCAGCCCTTGAAGGGCTCACGTTCCCTCACCGAGGCCAGGGTAAGCTTGAGCGCTGCAGCTCGCAGTTCCGGGGGCAGGCCGCCCACGAAGAGCCCGCTGAACACCGTCATGTCCCTGCGCTTGGACTTGACCTCCACCCACTTGGCCTCGGCCTGGTCGATGTAGAGCGTGGTATTGCGGAACTGGCGACGGATGCGCACATTGTGCCACGCGCCGTCGTTGACTGGTGTGTCCGCCAGCAGCGTGGCGGGCTCGGCGCAGAAGATGGAGAAGCTGAGTTGCAGGCGGCCGCCCCGAGTCAGGATGAGCTCCAGGAAGTCGCAGAAGCCCTCGTCGTCGAAGTAGAGCACGAGGCCCCGGGCGCTGCGTGTCTTCAGCTGGAAGCTCATCTCGCTCTCACAACAGGCGTTCCACTTAGGGAAGCGTGTCCACTGGCCCTCGGCACCCGGGAACTCCAACCCGCTGCCCAATTCTGCCCAGCAGCCCAGCAGCAGCAGCGACAGGCATAGAAGAAAGCAGCCCCCACGCTGAACCAGCGCCGACCCCATGCTCGGGGCTGGGGTACGGCGGGGGGGAGCAGGAGGCGACAGGGTCGAAACGGTCCTGGACACCGTCACGGAGAAATGGGGGTCTGCAGAGGAGTGGGGGAGAGGGGGCAGGTGGAAACAGGAGGGGCTCACCCTCCTCTAGGTCTTTTTTTCTTCTTCTTCTCTTCCAGCAGCCCCTTCCTCTCTCCCAGTAGTCCCCTTCCAACAGGAAATCAGAGACCCCAGTGGTACAGGCTAGCCACAGAACTTCCAGGCCAAAGGGAGGAGACACTTTGGAGGCAACGCACTGAAAAAGATGGTCACCGAGGCTCAGGAAAAATCACAGATCCATTTGCATCCAGTGATGTAAAGTAAGGAAAATTGTTGCTTCAAAAACACGTCACTCTTTCAATATCAACACCTGCAATGTACTACAGGTGTGGTGCCAGCGAAAGGGAAGCAGAGTGAAGAGGCAACACACACTCTTCTCAAGAAGTGGCAGGAAGCCAACAATGTGCCAGTATCTTTGGATTTTGGAGAACCTTGAGGGCCTTCCAGATGTTGGCCCCAAGCACAAACTGAGAAAGGACACTAGTGATACCAGAAAAGCATCAGATGCCTGCTTCTTCTGCCATATCATGGGCTTCCAGCACCACTGAAGCCAAGGGCAAAATTCTTGTGCATGCGTCTCCGGGATGATTTCACCTTATGTTTACCAACCCTGCCAGTAGGACTCAAACCCTGTTGTGAAACAGCCAGAAGCTGCTAGATGGTGAAGTCAAATCTCAACAGCTCTTCGATTTTCTCCACCTCTGCAAGGCCACACTAAGGTGCCAGCATGTCAATTGGTTGTATATTGGCGATGCATTTTGATTTTATTTTGTCTTTTTATAAGAACCCAAAAAATCTGTGGAAATTAAAATAAAAATTAAGGCCTGTAGTCAATTATAGTATTATATAAATCATTACTGAACTAGGAAAGCAAGTATGTAACCTGTGGTTTTGACAAACCAGAGAATTAATCTTATTGGATACAGATGTGTGTGTGTGTGTGTGTGTGTGTGTGTGTGTGTGTGTGTGTGTGTGTGTACACAGTAAGGCCTAATATTTCCTACTATTTAAATGTCATACTCTTACCGAAAGCTATTACAACCTCGAGTTTACCATTTCTGTTCATTGGTAACCCAGAATTTTAATAATAATTTGGATATGATTTCCTTTTCAATTGTCCAAGAAAGTTCTAATTTCCAAATTGTACCAAGAGAGAAATGAAAAGCCCCTTTAAAGGTTTCCTCCTCATACTGTGTGCTGGTTACAGAGAGAGTTAATACAACCTGTTCAAACCTCAGCTAAGAGCTACTTTTATAACAGGTAAACATATCAAATTTCAGCAGGAAGATGCTGGCTTACATTTATATAGCATTCCACTTCACTTGTCTCCCAGACAACAGGAATGTAAGCTCCTTAGGAGCCTCTTTAAAATTTTCAGCAAATATATTCCTCCCTTTTATCACATACATAATCTGTTATAATAAAAAAATATCTAACTGGAGCCAAAATTAGCAGTATTTATGTTCTTACTGCCATAATAATAGCTATTTCAAATATGGGTATTTAATATTCTGCCTAACAGCATAGTAATCTGACTCCTCCTCAAGTCTTTACCTGGCTGCCAGCCATTAGGATTTGTGTGGTCAGAACAGCAGTTGGCATGTATGTCACCTCAGCTGTTATAGCTCCAGGATGCTAGAATTTAAAGCTTTACCTTTGAATCAGTCAGTGTGCTATTAAATCACTTCTTTTTATTTAACTCTCATCTGACAGACTTTTGAATGGTAGAAACAATAAATCTTAAAGGAGTGGCTATGAATTTTTTAAACCAAATAACTCATGTTTTGAGAAAAATTAAAATGTATCATTTGTTCATTCCAATGGAACAACTGCTCTCATCATGTCTCACTATCTCCTACACACACACACACACACACACACACACACCAAATTTATTGCTTGGACACAGAGCTCACTATCCAATTAACACTTTCTTCCCTACAAGCTGAAACTAGCAGTAATTTATGGCACTGCATTGTGGCTGCTCCTCGGTGGAGGGAACTGAGAGCATTTCTCTTCAGTTCAGAGTGATCCCTACAGGTGTCAGCTGAGAGCCATCAAGCTAGGGGATCCCACTTTAAGTTCCTGCCCAGATGAAATTGATGACGGGTTCTCTTCTTCCAACCCACACACCTCCCCCCATACACACACCTCACACACACAATGCACTCATACACTTCTTACCTAATGGTAACAAAAATCTCAGTTGCCTATTTATTATGGCTGATGCATTCCTCACCCTCACGTCTTAAAAGTCATATCTCTTCTACTCCTGTGCCAAACCCAAAGAAAGCTGCTTTTAAAAATGATCAATAATAACATATTATTCAGCAACTCTCAATGTTTAAGTAGGATGTGGAATATGACAAATGTTCAGCATTTAGTAAAATTAGTCTGCTCTGTCAAAAAGGTATGCTTAGAGGCCATTCTCAGGTTGTTTGTGTATCTGTCTCTGTTTGTCGCTATCTCTCCCTCTGGTTCTGACTCTGTCTTTCAACACACACACACACACACACACACACACACACACACACGGGGAGGGGGGTGAGGCATAGAGACAGGCTTAGTGGCTGACTGTTGGATCTTATTATTGTATAATTTTATATATCTCACATAACCTTTCTGCCCCCTTGCTCCTGCCCTCCTCCTCTGATGCACACCTTGACCATTCTTTATAAAGAATGGAAGGAAGGAGGGGAAAATCTGGAAGAATGTATAGTATATTCTTATCATAAGGGAAGGTCACTGGCTCTTCCAGTTCCTAGAGGAAGCTCATTGTGTGAGAGACAGTATCTGTATTTTTATGGCAAAAGAGGATTCTCTCTCAGTGCTCAGAAAAGACCTGGAGAGTTCACAAATTAGAGGATGAAATAAAGGGATCTGAAAAACAACCATACCGCAGCCAAAACAAGAAGCGCTCTAATTCAAAAGCTGCCTAACAGCCTCATTAATCTTTTCTTTTGTTTCTAGAACAAAATTCATTCCCAAGTCACCGGAAGGATCAATATAGCATGCTGATCAGCTGCAGTTATGTTTATTTTTTTATGTTTTTAGTGACATACACACATGCTCTCTCACACACACACATACATACACATACACCCCTTATCATAAAACCTTTCAATATATATATATATATATATATATATATATATATATATATCCCCATAAAGAATCTGAAATTCTGTGGGAGAAATATTACAAGTTTTATCTTTATCCCTCTGGCTTTCGCAAAGTACCTCAATACCAATGCACACCCAATATTCTCCCTGGCTTTCCCGCCCAGTCTCTAAGCACCATCCCTGAGACCAGTGCAGTTTCTTGGAGCCTGAAGTCTATTGCACAAATTAAGGATGGGCACAGTCAGGACTGATGGGGAAGCAAGCGAAAGAAAGAGATGTAGATATGTTTTATTTTATTGTTTTGCTTTCTAGCTGCCTTTCTCTTTTCTTTCTTTAAATAATAAATCACTGCATTGAACCTTTAAGTTGCTACCTAGTTCCACCATCTCATCTTCTTGCTATTTGAAAGGCTATATGCAAAACAAGCAAAATCTACACTCCTCCACCCTCCCACCACCCATCCTTCCCTCTCTCTGAATTTGTGGCATATCCTGGCCCAGTTACAACAGGGAAACATACCCTTCTCTAGCTTGCCTCGCCCCAACCCCTCCCCCAGGCCAAATTGAGCTTCTTTACCTGCCTGGTTATTCCCTTAGCTTCAGCCAGAGCCTGAAGCATGCATCGGTCAATGCGAATTTCCTGAGGTTTAAGAATAAGGCGATTGTTGTTGCCTTTTTCCGAGGCGTCAGGCTTGAGCGTCTATCTCCAAGAGTGCGGAGGGGAAGAACATGCAACGGAGGGGAGCAGCAGGGGGAGCAGGAGGAGGATGAGAGGGAAAGGGGGGGGGGGGGGAGGAAGAGGCGGTGGTGAAACCCGAGAAGGCTGGGTTACGTGACGCCGAGTGCTGTCCTTCTGAAAGAGAAGGGCGGAGCTGATCTCTCCGCAGTACCATGGAGAGCGGCCGGCCGGTCTTCTGGCTGGGGAACGGGTGGCCTCAGTGGGCAGCTGCAGCACCTTCCAAGTTCAGATGCTGAGAAGCAAGGTGCCTCTACCTTTGCATCGTCCCTTTGTAGGGGGAATCTGGGGGGAGAAGACTTGCCATAGGCACTTCTAACTAGTCACTCGCCACCTTCCCTGCCGAGAGAAAGAGAGAGAGAGAGAGAACAAGAGAGAGAGAGAGAAAGAGAGAGAGAGAGAGAGAGAGAGAGAGAGAGAGAGAGAGAGAGAGAGAGAGAGAGAGAGAGAGAGAGAGAGACAGAGTCACGTAGCCTACTGAGCATGCCCAGGCCCCTGCTAGACCCATAAAAATCTTGTGGAGATTCCACTTCTCCGGGATTTAGTCGGGATTGGGCGGGGGTACCTGAGAAGATGCCAGGAAAAGATTCAGCAGCTAAAGGAAAGGAACAGAAACCGAGAAGCTAGTGACTAAGACGAGCTCTGGCTGGATATGTACCTGGATCTCCTGTTCTGAACCCTTGCAAACCTCTTTTAGGAATGCAGGGGCAGGCGGGACCCACCACCCTCACTGGCTGTCTACTGTACCCAATGCTCCTGCCCCACCCCTTTCTGTAACCCTGGCCTGAGCCATCTGCCTCTGCTGTGATAAAAGGACTTTAGAGAAACCCACCAGACTATTACTCCAAGTTGGAGACCAGATTCATGCGTCTGACAGGGTGCTTTCCTGGCAGCTTTTCCATCCTCCAGCTTCCCATTCTCTGCCTTCGCTTTGAGCATTTTGAGCTGAACCAAGTTCTCTACCTATTTAACTCTTCCCTCCATCTCTGCCTTCCTTTAGACTCCGGTAAAACCTGGAGAAAGTGCAGCGCAGTCTGAGCCTCTCACTGTGTAATTGGGCATGCCCAGTAGGCATTTTTGTAACTGGTGAAGAAGGAGTTAACTCTAAGCGAACATGCAGACAAAGTGGTTAGAAGTCTGGAGTCGGTAGCTTTAAATTATGCTTTCAGGCCCTTGGACATTTAAATTCCTATCCCCCTTTTATTTCTACCACAGGTTAGTTTTAGAATAGAAATATCAGATGTTTTTATTTAAACATCACAGACTTGATAGCCTCAGCCTCAAATGCTGAGGTAAGAGTATTTTCTGCCTTCAGGCTCTTTAAAAGAAGAATGCAAGAACTGGGAAAATTCAGGAGCCTTGAGATTTTAAAATTCAAGATTCTTTTCCACCCAAAAAAGCCAGAATCCTCTCCTAATGATGAGCATGTTTATACTTTTGCTACTTTTGTTCAAATGTATAAGTAACCTGAATACAGAAACCCCAGGTTTAGGTCTATTTTTAATGCTCTTAGAAAAGCAGTTTTATCTAGTGATGACATGTCTAGAAAATAGAATCAGATTGGCTGAGTGTGAGTTCCAACTCTGACATTTACTAGCTGTGACCTTGGCATGACACTTAACCATATGAAACCTTAATCACCTAGTCTATAAGATGGGTGTAATCATAGTCTCTATTTAAGGTTCTTGAGTGCATGAATACAAAAGTATTATGAATTCTGCCATTGCTAAGTGTTTTGATGAACAATTCCAACCCAACTCTATACTATCTGACACTGTGACAGGCACTTTGAAAGCTAAGACTCTTGACTGTAAAATAGTGATGACCAACTTGTTCTTCAAAAATGCTTAAGTTTGTACATGTATTTAAGTCACAAATGGAATATTAAAAGTATAGCTAAGTCTCAGAAAAGTTGACATGAAATAAAAGTAGTCTGTTTGACTCAGGGCCTTTTCTTGTTTTCCTGATAATCATTTGCTGATAGTTTCTTGAGAGCAAGTGGCATAAACAGCACACCAAAATTGGGATGAGCCTGAATTATTGACCCAGAAATGGAATGGATGCAATATATTAAAAGATCTAATTCAGAATGGGAGAGGGTAGGATAACTTGAGTAAATGAGATGGTCAGGATCAGGGAAGTACAGAGACAGAGAGCAAGGAAAGACATATATTCATTGAGGGAGTCATTATGAGACTAGCAAGAAACCTGGCACTAGAAAAATTCCCAGGAATCTACAAGAAAGACCCCAGCTAAGACTAAGAAATTGTGGAGAGGGTGTCTGAACTGGCCTTGCCCTGTAGACAGAGTAATTACTATTATAAATGCCATTATAGAAACTACATCCAGCAACTGATGGAATCAGATGCAGAGATCGACAGTGGACCACTGGGCTGAGCTCCCAAAGTCCAGTTGAAGAGAGGGAGCAGTGAGGATATGAGTAAAGAAGTCAAGACCATGATGGGAATACCAGATGAAACAGCTTACCTGAGCTTATGGGAGTCCACCAACCCTGCCCTGACAGGAAGGGAACCAACATAAGACCAAACTAGACCATCTGAATGTGGGTGACAGTTGTGTAGCTGTGGCAGACTGTGAGGCCACTGGCAGTGAGACCAGGATTTATCCCTACTGCTTGTTCTGACTTTTTGGAACCCATTCTCTTTGGAGGGATACCTTCCTCACCTTAGATATAGTGAGGAGGGCCTTGATCCTGCCTCAAAGGAATGTGCTAGAACATGTTGACATCCAATGGGAAGTCTTACCCTACCTGAGGAGTAGATGGGGGATGGGAATGCCAAAAAAGATGGAGAAGGAGGAGGGGGGTATGTGGAAAGTGGATTTGGTATGCAAAATGAGAAAAGATAGCTTTAAAAAATTAATTAATAAAAATCTAATTCAGATTATATTGTCATTATGGGATTCATTAAATTCTCAAGATGTGGGGACATTCTTCAGTGAAAATGGTGTTCCAACAACAGATTTTCAAGAAGCAAGCTGAAGATAGATAGGCAAGCATGTCATCTGCCTTACAGCTGAAGTGTTAAGAAAGATTATTTGTCCCTAAAATGTCTATGAGCTGAATAACTGCACAGTCTACTTCAATTTTATTATACAAATTTGGCTTATTCCTTAACTTACTTTCATTGTAATGAGGTCGGAACCAAAGGCCTCATAGGTGCTAGGCAAGTGGTTTTCCACAATACTGTATGCCACTCCTCTTTTACATTTTGTTTTTGAGTCAGGATCTCCTATGTGGTCCAGGCTAACACTGAATCACTGGAACTCACAATCCTACTCCAGTCTCCTGGACTGCCAGCATTAGAGACATGGGCTTTTGAGTTTGCAGATTTTAATTTTATCTTAAATACAAAGTACTACTATAGACTAATGTTTTTTCTTCATCTGGCTTTTGTGGTTTTCTGATGGAAAAAAATGTTGAAAACCAATTAACATTTCTATGCATCATGTATAGATTTTAAAACAGAAATACTTAGAATGCACACTCTCCCTAAATACACTATGTATTAAATATATAATATATAAATACTATATATAATATATATATATATATATATATATATATATATATATATATATATATATATGGAGGATAATATCTGTAATAGTAAATCCCCTGTGAAATTGCTCTTAGGTGGGCACACAGTTTTAATCCCAGCACTCAGAAAACATCTCTGTGGATCTCTGTGATTTCAAGACCAGCCTGGTGTACATAGTACCAAGACTATTAAAGTTACATACACAAAGCCCTGGGATTAATGCCTCCCCCAGTACCACAGTAATACATTTATACATAAACACATAAATACCTACTGTGTCTTATATATGTAACATAGGACAAAAGTTGCTTGTCTTTTTCTTCTAGTAAATATGTTTGAAAGAGAAACTGTCAACATCAACTTAAAATGAAAGACAACTCACAGTACAATTTAGTAATAAATGTTAATTTAATCTCAAGAATTTTTTTACTCTGATTTGCTCTAAAGCTATATTTATACTGTTTTGGTTGTTTGTCTCTTATTTAATTAGTTTTAATTGTTTGAGTTTCCTTACAGGTAAAATGAGAATGAAAGTGCCCTTTTAGCACAGAGTAATGATGCTGCCATGTTCAGTGTTAGTTGTGGGTTTACTCTATGCCAGCCAGTGTTCTCATACTGGATTGATGTATTTAATCCTTGCATCAACCCCACCAGATGGAGTGTTGTTCTCTCATTTACCAGTCACAAAAGTGAAATAGAGACATTAACCAATATAGTCAATGGTATTAAGCTTGTAGATACAAGTATGAACTACAATAAGAATACCGAACTGCCCCTGACTAACTGCTTTGACTCATTGTCTCTCAGTAAATGATGTGATGAAAACAGGTCAGAGGTAGACAAAATACATTTTTTTTTGTAAGAAGTAAGAATTTCACTTAAAAATCTAGGAATGAAAGAAGCATTTAGGAATTTTGTAATGCCATTGTAAATGACTGTATTGGTTAGATATTTTTGTCATTGGTTGGGTTTGATTTTGTTTGTTTTGTTTTTTGTTAACTTGACACAACTAGAGTTTGCAAAAAGGAGGCACAACTGAGAAAAGGAACCTATCAGATTACCCTGTAAGCAAGGATGTAGGGTATTTTCTTGATTAACATTTGATGTAGTAGCCCAATCTTTTTTTTTTTTGTTTGTTTGGTTTTTTTTTTTTTGTTTTTCGAGACAGGGTTTCTCTGTTGCTTTGGTGCCTGTCCGGGAACTAGCTCGAACTCCCAGAGATCCGCCTGCCTCTGCCTCCCGAGTGCTGGGATTAAAGGCGTGCACCACCACCACCGGGCTGTAGCCCAATCTTAAGTGGATAGAGCCACCAAATGTAGGTGGTTCTGGGTTGTCTAAGAAAGCAGGATTAGTAAGCCTTGGGCAACAAACAAGCAAGGAAGAAAGCAGCACTCTTCAGTGGCCTCTCGTTCAATTCTTGCCTCCAGGTTTCATTCTTGATTTCCTGCCTGGACTTCTCTCAGTGATGGTCTGTGACCTAGAAGTATAACAGAAATAAGCTGAAGTTGGTTTAACTGTGGTGTTTTATCACAGCAATAGAAAGTGTAAGTAAGAAAAATACTTTATGTTTTATTTAATTGTTCAACCTTATTATGGGTGAGGACCTTTCATGATGCTATCATTTTTTTTAATGTGGAAAATATGTAAGGTGATTATTTTAGATCTTAATTTGAGGTAATTTAACATTTGTTCAGACAATGTAATACTTTTCTAGAATGTTGGAACTAGGATTAATTTCTTCCATATCACCTTAGGGAATGTACCAATAATACCTCTGACATTAACCTGGAAAGGAGTTTCATTCCAGGCCCCTTCACTGCTTAGAACAAATGAGATAATTTTGAAATCAAAACAGCTGCTTACGATTATGACTGATTGGGAGAATTTCTGGCAACTCAGATACGGAAACATAAACATAATACTTCACATTTCACACTGGTAAACACTTTACAACAATTAAAATGGAAATGTGTAATACCCCAAACAAATACATTTCTATATGTTATTAAATATTAATGGACACACTAACTTGAAAACTCACTCTATACTAAAAATAAAACTAAGTGATACAATTTTTTGACTGGGAAAGGAAGGCAGTAGGAGAGGCTGTGTTTATTGCTGCAATCATAGCTTGCGCTTTAACATTAGGAAATAAGTGTAAACACGTACTTTCTTAATTAGCATCATAGCAAAGTGGAAGCTTTGAGACCCACGAATGACAAGATGGAGACTAACTTAGGAAGGGGATTTATCCTTACTAAATACATGATATAAATTATGGAGGGAAATATAAGTTATTTCATACTAAATACCTATAGATTTAACAAGGGACACCATTCACTGCCCTGCAGGGATTTTGTTGCTGTGATGATGTGATAAAAATGAAGCCATTTTTTATTTTTAATTATTTTATATTTATTTGCTTGTTTGTTTAGTATTGGGTGAGTGGAGACTGGACACATGCTGCAGCATGCCTGCGGAGATCAGGGGACAGTCTGGAGGCCTCCGCATGTTCTTTCCACATAGTGGAGCCTTGGGTTGGAACTCAGGTCATCTGACTTGGTGGGAGCATCTTGACCCACTAAACCATCTCATTAACCTTGAAGCCATATTTTTTTTAAAGAATCACCTAGTGCTTAGATGAAATTCCATAAAATTTCAATTAAGTTTCAGGTTGATAATGAATTATTTTAGTTTATAATGTTATCATGATTGCATAACTGAAATGCTGTTATTTATTTCACAAGTTCCCTTAATATTGTTTATGAGCAGTATAACTTTGTAATTAAATATTTCTAACATGCTTGCTTTATATAAGTGAACAGGATTCTGTAGTTACTGGAAGCTGATGGAAAGATTGATAGTTATTGAGTGTGCTGGTGTGAAAACTTCATTTTACATACAATAATTTGACAATCTTTAAAATTCAAGGATATGAAAGCAAGTATAGGGTCCTGGACTCAGCTGTAAACTAAAATAAGCCTACCAATATTTACATATGAAAAACAGCTACATAATTTACCAGGAACTTTCTAAGTTACTTTTGGAAGATTTAAGCGAGTACAATATGTTAAAATACTTCTGAACTACTTGAAAAAATATTCAACATAGTAAATTATACTACTTTCACATGAGTGCCTAATTTTTGGGCAATCAGAAGGCAGAAAGAGAATTCTAAATGGCTACAGATCATTAATGATAATTATTATTATATCAGCTAAAGTGGAGAAAGCATAGGGTAGGTCCTTGAGAAAGTGGTTGAATTCTAAGTGGCACACCTGCAGAGAACTTCAGCATTTGATGCCTGCAGTGTGTTTAATGGACAGTGCTTTAGATCTAGGGGAGCACAGATGCCTGTGTGTATTCTTCCATGCCTAGTCATACTTGGATTCACAATATTACAAATATACCTTTTTTCTTAAAGATAGCAATTGCTAAATGAAGTTTGTGAGAAACTCCAGTCAGGATGTGTTTCTCTCGACAGTGTAGATGAGTTACACACTTAAGCCTTCCACTGTTACCCAAGTTCTATGTTCTTCTCTCTTCCTTTACACATCCCTTCCTCTGATGCCCTTTCTCTCGAGCCACTCTACACTCCATCACTTCCACTCTCAAGTGTTGGACTTGAGGAAAGTTTTTTTTTCCATTCATTAATATCCTACTTATTTTTTCCATCTCTGAAATTTGCTTATTTAGTCACTATATTTAATTTTTCTTGCTTTGATTATAAAGAGACGATCAAGATGGTACTATTGAATTCTGAGATGTCAATGAAATTTTGATACTCAGTGTGTCCTTGTTTCACATTGATTCTTTCTACCCCTAGGACATGTGAGTTCAATTCACTGTCATGTGACTTCAAATACTTTTGGGTTTGCCCTTTAAATGAAGACTTTGTGGTGTTTTGCTGGTTTTCTTTTGTTCAAATGTATTTATTTCCCATACCCTTTGCTTTTTAAACTACTGTCCCCTCCTTTTTAACATACTTTTCTGTCTCATTTTTCTTTCAGAACACTCTTCATCCTGTTGCATCTGCCTGAAAGCCTTTTTGGTAAAGATAGTACAAACTCAAGCATACGTATGTTCAGAAACAGGATTTTAATAATAAAAGAATATTAGATATTTCTACTGTAACTTCACAAATTAGAAGAGTAGTCATTTGTTTTTATCACGTGTGTGTGTGTGTGTGTGTGTGTGTGTGTGTGTGTGTCTTAAGGCAGGGAAATAGTGCAAGCGCAAGCAAGCACATGCAAACTCACAATGAGTAAGCAAAATTAACCAAGACAACCTGTCAGCGAATCAGAAGCAGAGTAACTAATGATGCACTCTCCTAGCCAATCACAACATCAGTGAGCACGGGTTTCAAAAGGACCAACCGGAAATGTTCCTACAGCAACTTAATTTCCCTAACCCCATAAACACCCCCCCCACGCCACTTTTTACAATAAGGAGGTTCTGTATGGGAATATCCCAGAGTCTGGGCAGTTGACTCTGTGTCATCTCATTACCTGCCCCTCTACAAACAGGAAGCACACAACAGGCAGCAACAATAAGCTTGCAAATACTAAAACTGGCGCCTGAAGAGAATTGAGCTTCTTACTTTGCTCGGTTTTTTGGTCCTCCTTACCCTCTTTTGGGCATATTTCTTTCTTGCTTGCTGCCCTGGCTGCAGTCCCTGTTTTGACTCTCTGTTGGTGTCTTGAGTTTTCCCACTTAGGCTCTTTTCAGTGAGTTGACTTCTATTTTCATATTCTAAGCCCTTGGTGAGTTGTGGCTTTTTTTCCCCCCATCCCTATAATTTCGTTTTTCCCCCTTGTTTTTCATCCTAGTTAGAAACTTTCCATCGTGACTCACTTCATCATGGCACCTCCTCATAAGGGCTGACCACTGGAGACACTGTGTGAGCATATAGCTGTGGCCTAACAAACTGCAGAAGTCCCTCGCTATAAGCAGGGCACTCAGTCCTCAAAGACTACTTTCCCTTTCCCTTACGTCTTCATGCAGACTCCCTCACGTTGCCTGATGACTTTTGCCTGCTGCCTCTCCCCGGGATTGTCTGAAGGCTCTCTGGCTTTATGGGAATTCTGGTTGCACTTTGGAGTATAGACTGTTGGACTTCCTCTCCTAGTCTCTCTTCTCAGTTAATCCAGCTGTATGACCACATGTTAAAGGCCTTTAGGACCATGACCAGCTTCTTAATTCGTGGAAAGACTTTGTCCATTTGATTGTGGTTGAATCTCCTTTCCTTTTGGGGATTGGAATGTTCTCCGCAAGCTTGACCCTGAAGCTGAGTGTTTGGACCGAGATGTAGTTGTTGCTGCTCGCTCCGTGTTTTCTGCCCTCTTTCTTCTTTGCTGCCACTCCTCACGAGCTCCTCCTAGGGTCCCATCATGAATGGTGTCCCTTCCCCAGGGGATGGGACTTTCCCTTCTGTCAGTGCTGCCACTACCCTCTCTCCCAAGTTGGCAAGAGTTCTGTAAGTCCCATGCAAGGGCCTCTACCTTGGATCTCGCCTACCGATTTCACTGTATCTACCTGGCCTCCCATCCACAATATTGAGAGCCTAGATCAGAAGCTGCCTTTCCTGGCCGTTTTGCTGAGCTATTCCTGCAGCATGTCGAAGCTGAGGTGACCCAGGCCTTGGGCTCACTCTCCCCAACTGTCTTGGTCCCATTGGGGTGTGGTGTGGAGATTGCACTACCACATGACTTGTCCCTTGATAGCTGCAGGGTGGGCGGGGCCCTGGCTGTGTTGGGCCTATCTCTATCTTCTGAGGACCTAGCCGGCCCCCTTCCTTCTTCAATCTGTTCCTCCTGTACAATGTCCTGAAAGCTGAAACTCAAGAAATACTTCCCTTCCTACCCTTGTTTAGTGGGCTGCTCAGTCAGAAGTACTATATGAGGCATCCCACAGTGACAAGGAGTGGTTGACACTTTCTCCCCAGCTGGGCCTCTGAAGAACACATCAGCCCCCCCCCCCCTCGGTCCCAGGTGGAAACAGCAACTCCAACTTTTCTGATGGTGTTGGTACAGTTGATAGGGGATTGGCTAGTGATGACACATCCCCTGGAAAGAGATGAACTCAGCATTTTGAGAAGCTGAGGCTGAGTCATTGAGGGGAAACCTTGACCAACAGAGCAGGAATGACACAGAAAAGAGTGACTCAGTTTTAGGCTGAAGAAGCTGCCCGTGACTCAGCAGGACTAGGTTATGGAAGAGAGGTGGCTGAGCTGACCATAGAGGGAGGAGGGCAACCTCTGTGGCAGAAGTGTCACCTACTGCTTTAAAGCGAAATTGAAGGAGGAGAAGTCTCTTGGAGTTCTTCATGCCACTCAAGGCATCCCAGTCCTGACTCAGCATTTCCTGTTCTACTCTCACTGATTTCTGCACAGCCACAGCCCTAGAGATACCTGACAGGGAGAATACGTTTGTGGTTAAGGTAAAAGGTTCTTCAGAGTACATTCTGAAGACAACTGATGAACTTCATATGAAGACCTAGATGTCTGACATCCAGGAGTGCCTAAGCTCAGGACTCCATCCTGCTATCAGCTCCCATCCCATGAACCTTCCCCTGGCCCTGTGAACCTCGTTCCTCATAAAGGATAACACAGACAGCCTGGAGTTGCCCTGCCTATATTGTTCAAAGAGTCTGCTCAGCCAGGATCTGCTGCTGGGCCCCAGCTAAAGTAATGATTGCCTGTTGCAGGGGGTTTATGAGGAGGCCCTTCTGACTGGCCATCAGCATCCTTCTCCCTTTGTTCTGCCTCCATTGCTGGGTCCCACTTTGACTCAATGGAATTGCTCCTTCTGGAGTTGTTCCTTCACATTCCCATTGAGAAGGGGCCTCCAGCAGAGACAGTTCAACACCTCTCAATCCTCTACCCTACCCTGAATACTTCAGAAGGAAGCATAGAGTCATTCCTGTTCTGGGGGAGTCAGAGGGTACTGACAGGGATCAGCCCCTCTCACTATATCATTGTATAGCATACCATGGTATGCTTTCTTGACTCAAGGCTGCCCAGTTAGTGCCGGAAGGAAACACTGGCTCCTAAACTATCTTCCTGGTATGTCAGAGTGAGACAAGACATGGTGAATAGGTCTTCACTTTCAACTTCCAGGGCAGGACCAAGCATCTAAATTTGTCATTGAATGAGGAGGGTCACTCCGAGGTCCAACATCTGTGGTTCTGTTGTAATAGGAGCGGTGGGCTGCTTTCCCAGCACCCGGCCGCCCGCACGGCTAGCTTTACCCGAAATAATTACATGGAAACTGTATTCTTTTAAACACTGCTTGGCCCATTAACTCTAGCCCTTACAGGCTACTTCTCATATCCTGATCAACCCATCTCTAATAATCTGTGTAGCATCAGTCTTATCGGGAAAGATTCAGCATGTCTGACCTGGCAGCTTGCTTCATGGCGTGTGCCCCTGAGAGCTGATCTATGGCATCTGTCTGAGGCATCTTACCTCACTTCCTCTTCCTCCCAGCATTCTGTTCTGTTTACTCCCCCCCCCACCTATGTTTTAACCTATGAGGCCAAGCAGTTTCTTTATTACTTAACCAATGACCTTCCTCCATCATGGTTCTAGTCCATTTTCTATATGCTTGAACACTTCCGAGTATATTGGTGTAGAATGTCCTTCTTTCTATGTGTTGCTTTCCTTGGTTGAATAAAGAGACCTTAGCATTTTGATAGGGTAGGCAGGAAAGACAGAACTGGATGCTGGGAAGAAGAGCAGAGTCAGGCAGATGCCATGGAACTCCAGCCTGAGACAAACGCTGGTTAGGAATAAAGAGAGAGAGAGAGAGAGAGAGAGAGAGAGAGAGAGAGAGAGAGAGAGCTGGGAAGGCCAGTGGTTTTCTCTGGGTACCCAAAAAGTCACGCAATAACCTGTTCCAGTCTCTTTAAGGTCATTGCCTGAAGGAGGTTCTCTATCACCTCCCCCTTGTGTCTAAATAAGAGAGTTCCAAACTCAGTAAAAAACGATGTACACAAGGAACAGATATCAAGTATAAAATTACAACCCGCATAAACAGTATTAAGCAAGGAATGTATGCTAGGTATTTTAATAAACATTCTGTTATAAGGAGTCTAAGTCTTTCATTGGAAATGGCTTGGCTAAATCATAGGAGGAAGGTAACTATGGCTATCTAGTCTTCAAACTCATTGAAGGCCTGAGAAGGAAGAAGATAATATTACTTGAGTAGGCAGGAAGTGCAATCAAGCAGCTTCCAAAATGTGCAGTATATGACAGAGACAACTGGCTACCTGAGCAATCACCCAAAGTCTCATTTGCAATGTTGAAGCAAACAACTTTGGCTAAGGCCTTGAGCATTTTCAGAGGCAGGAAATTTTTCAGAAACATCTTACCCTGTCTTGGCAAGGTTTGGCAGGTTTTTTTTCTTGTATCCTGTTTATCTAGTCTGAACACTATATACTTTGTCAATGGCTAAGGCATGGGCAGTTCCTTGCCCAAAGGCCAGTTGTGCCAAGAAGAAAATAAACTGCAAGTGGAGTGTCTCTGGTACTCAGTTTCTCTTGGAAATAGATTGGTACTCTCAAGAGCAATTGTTTTTCATGTCAATAGAACCCTAAGTTACTTAAGTGCCATATTCTACAGCTTTTTGAAGTGGTTGAAGATTACCTATCTGTGCAGAATATATTCTCTATGTATCTAAAGAACCTAATTAATCTGACTATAAGTATAGCAAACATGAGTGACTATTGACCTTAAAGACTAAGACTTTATATCAGAATATTAAAAATCTGTAAACTGTGCAGTAAATGGGGACAATAACCTCAAAATGCAAACAATGTATAAGTATCTTGATCAGAGGTAGAAATATATAATACAATATGATAAATGTATCCTAAAAATTGAATCATACAATATATCTTAAACATCTAAGGTTTTGTTTAAATGAATTATTAGAAGGTGTTATCCCAACAGCCAGTCATGACTGGAAATATCTCCTAACAATCTTTGAAAGTCATTAAGAGCCTACAACCAGTCTCTCCTAATTTGTGCCTTTTGTGTTCTAGTTTTCTGCAACCTATTTTGTAACCTAAGTAATTGTCAGAATCTCCTATTTGTATTTTTTCAGGAGCAATTTGTATGCGCATTTAGGTAAAACTTTCTTTACTTCTTCAAACATTCTTTCTAAAGTATCTGCATTTGAATCAGATAACAAATGCCATCCATGTACTGGTAAATTTTAGACTTAGGAAATTGCTTCTGTATTATTTCCAATGGCTGACTTACAAAGTATTGGCACGAGATTTGGCTATTGAGCATTCCCTTTTGGAGGACAGTCCACTGTTACCTCCTAGTAGACTGAGAATTATTATAAGTAGGCACTGTGAAGGCAAATTTTTCTTTGTCCTTTTCTTTTAAAGGTATAGTGAAGAAACAATCTTTAAATCAATAACTATGAGAGGCCATCCTTTTGGTAATAGAGAAGGCAGAGGCATTCCAGATTGTAGAGAGCCCATAGATTGACTAACCTTGGCAAGAGCTCTTAGATCTATCACTATCCTCTATTTTCCAGATTTCTTTTAAACAACAAATACAGGAGAACTCCAATGGCTGCTAGATTCTTCAATATGCTGAGAATCTATTTGCTCCTGTACCAGCTGTTCTAAAATCTGCAGTTTCTCTTCTGTTAAAGGCTCTTGTTTAACCCATATTGGTTTCTCAGTTAACCATTATAAAGGCAGGGCCATTAGTATCTCTAAAGGTTTGCTAGTTACTTTGTGTTCTTTTACAGCCTGAATGGCTGGTTATTGTTGTTTATAATACCTTATAATGTCTTCCCCCAAAACATAAGTTTTTGGGACTGTAGGAATGTTAATCTGGATATTCCATTGCAGTAATAGGTGAGAACCCCATAAATTCACTTCAATATTAGCTAATATCAGCCTTTCTCTTTATTCTTCTGGTCCCATGCAGTCAACCCATCTCATGGTTTGTTTCACTTGAGGATCAGAGTTAATGTCCCTTGCCAAGACTTCTTGGGAAGTCTCAAGTGCTTTTGGTTTTCCCCGTTCTTCTAAAATTTTTGGCTCTTTTCTCCAGTAACTCCTCCAAAGCAGTTGAAGTTTGTCTTTTGGGACCAAAGAGATTAATTGAAGCCAATTCTGCAGGGAAGCTTTATTGCCTAAGGCCCAGATGTTCACCATTTCCCTAACAAAAGGTGAATGTAATCCATAAGCCACTACTGCTTGTTTAGTTTCTTTTAGATCACTTATATGTATAGGTTCCCATGTATATTCTTTGACTACCCTAGGTTACTTGGTGAGAGATGGTCTTTCTGAGGAGATCACTGGATAGACTGTTTTAACTCTATGTAAGTAATCCTAGAGTTTGGCACATACTGATGAAGCTAAATAATGTCCTTGTACCTTCTGTCCCTGATCATGAATTTTAATAAATTTCTCAATCTTTTCAAATCTTTTTACTACTACCTTTGGTAAAGTCTGTATCTTCTGTCTGATGTTCTATTCTAATATCCTCACTGAGGATTCCAAAGTATGAAATATGTCCAGTGAAGATAATGTCTCATCCTCGGACATAATTGATGACTTACATATTACTGTCCTGAAGAAACACCTGATCTGTAAATCTATCAACTATTTGATAGATTCTGATTATTAAATTCAACAGCATGGATTCTCTCAGACAATTTCTCAGCACCCTCCATCATTGACTGGATTTTGTCCACCAAATTGGTTGTATTCTTCTCCACAATGCTGATTTTCCCCTTTAGCTGGTCATTATTAGTCTATAAAGACTATCATTTCTAAAAGTGGATATCAAACCGTTTTTAATGAGATAATATGAAAAACAAAGGTAAACCCTAGAATCAAATAAAGGGATGTAGGAGCAAAATCACATAAGCCTTACAAACATCCATAGCATAAGTAAAAAAAGCTATTAAATTCTTGGATTATTAAATTATTGATCATCGCTATAATTTTATAAATCTCACCTGTCATAAGGTGATTATAATAAATTGGAGTAGGTTCAATAACCATTATGGGCCAGCAGGTGTCACAGTTGTAGTCACATGGCTGGAAGATGCAAGCCAAGGACAGTCCTGAACTTGTTTTTGTGTGTTAGATACTGAAAACATTCTTTATTTAACACATTAAGAGTGTTTATTAAAGTGATCAAAGGGATTCTGAGAGTTGGTGACCAGGATAAAAAGAAAACCCTGAGACTTCTGTTGGTGCAAGTCTCAGAATATGCAGTCTGTAGGGATTCCTGGCTGGAGAAGCAGTGGTATATGGAAGGCCGCACTGAATTCCAGTGGTTCACAGGGCCTGGCAGCAGCTCTGGATCTTGGGCCATCTGCTGGAAATAAGGTACGGATAATCAGCACTCAGTGCTCCACATGCCTGTCACGGGGGCCCTGAAAAAAGGGTGGACTGGTTCCCATGACCCATGATGAAATGCCAGATGTTACTTAAAAGGGGGATGAGGACTCAAGTTGAAAAATCCCAAACTAACTCCAAAAGATTCCAGTTATTATCCTTTATTGTAAGTGGAAAACTCACAGAACAGGAAATGAAAAGTCCAGCCTCAAGGTGTATAACATGGGAACAAGAGAGACAGAGAGCTAGGTGGGCTGGTAGTTTTCTCTGGGTACCCAAAGGTCATGCCCTAAACGGATCCATCCTTGGTTGAAGGATGTTTTTAATCAGTGATGTGCCTTGGTTTATACTCGTTAAAATGAACAGGTTCTTATCCCCTAGGCAGATCTCCTCAATTTCAGTAGCATAGTAGCTGTCATTTAATAAGATAGATTGCCACAATACTTTTGTTCTCTTTGTCAAGGATACTTAAACAGCAGTAGAACCAAACCTGATAGAGACTTTGGTGTCTTTGTGAGTTAGCTTGAGAGCACTGTGGAGCACATTTAGGTCCTTTTCCAGAGTTAAGGTTGTAACAGGGAGTTTCTCTTGCTCATGCTCTATGTTCTCAGCTACCTTCCTGGCAAAGTCTATAAAAAATAAGCCTTTTGCTGCCCTTCAGGCCAGTCAGCAACTGCTTGTGGTACTTGGTGTAATCCCTGACCCTGGAGTTACAGTTATAGATATAAACAGCAGAAACATTGTCATAATAAAAGACAGGGAAAACAACAAACCATGGAGAGAGGAAGTCTGTTTTAAAGCAATTGCTAGGTCCAGTATAGGCAAGCTGGATAATCATTTCCCTCAGGACAGACAACTTTCTGCCCTCTGTCTTTTAAAAGTAAAGATAAAAGAAATGCCATACCAATAAAAAAAATGCCATCTGCCCAGCCACTATAGTCTTACAGATGCCAATAAAACTAATTTTGGAATAATAATAGAAGTTATCACAAGGAAAAGTCCTATATCCATCCAAGTTCTGGATCAGTACAACCAGGAGAGTTATTGGCAGTCCTTAAGGTATTGGAAATGACCCAGTCAGAACCTATGTAACAGACATGAGTTGAGTCATTGAATTTGTCTACCACATTCTTTGGCCAAGTATGGGATCACATAAAATCCTTACTAGACCCCTCTAAACTTTTTGCGTGGTGTTTTATGGGAGGGGTGGTAGTGGCTCTAATATTTCTACTTAAGTGTCTCCTACAGCTAAGATCCTGACAACAGCAGGTAAACAAGGCATCATTCTAGGTGTTAATGGCTATGGAGAGTACTAGACCAAAACCTCCAAGGGAGGTGGTCCATGCTTGTCTAATGCAAATACAGAAGGCCATTTAAAACCCTAGTTCTCCTGAAAGTGTCCTCTTGCTTCTGGATTTTTGGGACCTTCTGGAGACCCACTCCTTTGAGGACTGGTAATCAACGATTGGTAGGAGCCTGTCCAGTAGGCCAACCTAAGACAGGCACAGCCCTAAATTCTGGGAGGGTCCTCGAGGTGGGGCTATAAAAATTCATAACTCCCACTAGGTCTCCCAATAAAAACAAAATAGAAAGGGTGAGATAAGGCAGGGCAATAGCCCAAGCACAAGCAAGTTCATGCAAACTCACAATGAGTAAGCAAAATTGGCCAAGACAACCTGTCAGCAGACCAAAAGCACAGTGACTAATGACACCTACTTCTAGCCAATCACAACATACCAGCAGTGAGTGTCAGTTTCAAAAGGACAAACCAGAAACATTCCTGTGGCAGCTTAATTTCCCTAACCCCATAAAATCCCCCAAACATTTTACAATAAAGAGCTTCCATATTGGAATCTCTTGAGGTCTGTGCCATTGCTTCCATATCTTCTCACCCTGTTTACCCTGGGAAACAAGGATCACACAACAGGCAAACAAAAAGTCCACAAGACTACAATGTGTGTGTGTGTGTGTGTGTGTGTGTGTGTGTGTGTGTGTGTGTGATGAAATCACTTGAAAAGTAGAATAGAGCTTTGCTCTTGCCAAGGAAAACAACAGTAACATGAGGTGAGCTTACACATATCTTACATTTGTGCAGTATATATAGACAACCACATAGAAGATCATATATAAGATGAGAATCTTTCACTTTACCATTTTGTCACAATACTTTGCAAAAATAGAATACTATAAATATAATACACAATTTTTATTCTATAGTCCTTTGTAGATTTTAAGAGTTGAATATAGGAGAAAAGAAAAATATCACAATAAAAAAATAATATCCAGAGTAGATACATCTCAGTACAGTTTAGAAATATACAGGCCTTAATACTTTAGAACACTTCTCCTGTGATCTTACACCAGTTCAGTTCTTCAAACTCCTGGCTTGTGATTCTAAAACTGGCTATACAATATGCTGGACATAAAACATTTAAAGACAGGGAGGCTTGAGATAGCATAAGTCTTGTTACTGTTTTCCTGATGGACTATAACATCTTGAATCAGAAAAAAAAATCACCGATACAGCTCGGGAAGCAGAACTTTAAAGTGGGTCTCAGTGGATTATATTGCCTTTGAGGTACATAACTCAGGACAGGATGACTCTCGATTTCCAAAGCTGAGATATAAGTGAAGGTTCATTCACCCTGAAAATATCCTTGACTCTGTGGCAAATGGTTCACATAGAGTCCTGGGCTTTTGCTATCTGTTGCTATCAATATCTATAAGTAATGAATCTGTTCAATGGAGTGTGCTGTGTGCAAGCATATCTCATCTCACCAAAACCCAAATAAGTGTGTAAGAAATGTAAAGGTAAACTGTTTTACATGTAAGATACTAGTACAAAGAAAAGTAATATTCTTGCTTACTTGTTTAATAGCAGCAATGTATTAAAATCAAATATTTATTTTAAAAATACACTATAAACCACATAGTTTAGAACTTAATGAACTTCAAATGTACATATTGATATTTTCACAAAGGTAGAAGATAATATCAAGCTCACAATCTTTCGGTATTTCTTTAATCTTTTTCTCTATAGAATTATTCACTTTCTTGTGCTTTAACACCATCCAAACTAGTTTTGTCTAGATTTTCAATGCATGTGAGTGGAATAATTCAATTTGGCCTCTTGCAGTATCTTTTGCGTAACTTGATGTATGTGTGACCCGTTACTTTATTCTGAAAACAAGTGTGTGACAGTTTTGCACCTTCTACCCAATGTATAGATAGTAATCTCAATTTTACTTATTCTAATTGACATTGCCACCTTCTCATTATGGATTGATCTTTTTAGCCACCAGATGATTAATGATGTTTAATATCTATTTATATATGGATTGGTCATTAGTGTATCTCCCTGTGGAAAGCAGCCTATTCACATACTTTATTTTATTCTATTTAATTACCTATCTTTTAGAATAAATCATAGGAGTCCTTAATATGTTGTAGATATAATTTCTTCTATGGTTGAATACATTAAAATATTTCCATGACTCTCTAGCTTGCCAACAGAAAATTTAGTGCAATTTAATTTATTAATATTTTTCTTTCTGTTTACTAATTTTGTGTTTTTTAAAGATACATTATTTATATTATGACTAACTCTTCTATGTTTCATTGTAGATATTTAAAAATCCTAAACATTTAGATCAACCTTTCATGAGAATTAATTTTGCCTTCATGTCTATCCAATAAATGCAAAAGACTATTTTCTTCATTATTCTATACTAAAAATTTAATGTTAGACCGGAGAAATAGCTCAGCCGTTAAGAACACTTGTTGCTCTTCCAAAGGACCCAATTTCAAGGTTTTGCAGTCAGGTCAGGTAGGTCACAAAGACATATCCAGGTGATCTAATGTCCTCTTTTGAACTATTTGGGTACCCACACAAATATGACGAAGACGCACACAAGTGCACATGAATAAAAACAACACAGAACAAACTCTGTGTTTTTTTGAGCACTTTTGGTTTGGTATGGTTTACTGTTCTTTTGTTATTCATGACATAAACTGAGTTTTACTGGTTCAGATGTATAATATTTTTATATGGACAAGGTAATATTTTATTGATAGTCATGTCAAAAATGTCATACTTCATTTTTGAAAAGCATTTAATGACTTCACTCTCACATTTCTGAAACTCTGTCTCTTTGGTGTTTACTTATTTCATAATGTCTGACTCTTCCTCATTTTCTTTTTGAAGCATTTAACAAATCACCAACAGATCTCTCTGTCATCATTTCCATTTCTATGATAAGAACTAACTAAATCCTAACTCCAATAACTTCTCCCAAAAGGCTAACCTTGAATTTATGTTACAGCATTCTCCCTTCTTTGTCTGCAAATCTATCACCATTTGAATGAACAGTTTTCAAAAGATCCCTGCCATGTGTAGGTTTTAAACAAGCTGTTCTTGTCTAATGAAGACAATAGTGACATTGCAGTGGTGTAAGAGCCATATGACAAGTTCTGCTTCTGTAAGCAAGTGTCACAACAAACACTTAAGAAAAAATCAAACAGTTGGCTTGAATTTCTTCTTGGTCATGGAACTTCAGAAGCATATTGTTCAGATACAACTCCTCTACCCAAAATACAGCAATAACAATAAAACCTTTGAGCAAACAGTGTTTGAGAACTCAGTATTTTTCCCAGTATACCAAAAGCCTTGGATGTAAATCAGAAATTTTTTCCCTTTCTGCATCCTCCCTCCCCACTTATTTATACTTTTAGCACATTACTTAGTTAATTTGAAAAGTGATTAACAAAAGAATACACTTCATGGTACTCCCACTCTAATTTCAGTCTAGAAAAACATAAGTTTAGTTTGCTGTATTACAAAATAATTGATCTGATTAGATTTTGAGAGCATGATTAGTCTACCCTTCAGGCAGAAACATATTTACCCTAGAAATGGAACAACCTATTGTGTTTGAATGCTAATAGTGGTTTAAAATTACTGTGTGATGGAATCCCGTTCTTTAGAGTGCACATAACAGGACCAGAGTTCAGGTGATACTGATGGAGTTTGCCCTCCTGGTAGAAAACATACGGGATTGCAGCAAACACAGTAAGTGTCTCAGTCACTGTTTTATTGCTGTGAAGAGACACCATGACTGGGGCAACTCTCATAGAAGAAAGCATTTAACTGGGTACTTAAAGTTTCACAAGTTAGTATATTATCATCATGGCTGAAAGCAAGGTAGGATGCTGGAGGAGTATTAGAGGAATAAATAAGATCTGTGTTCTCTTCCTTAAACAGATATAGAGTGACACTGGGCTGAACACAGGTTTTGGAAACCCAAAATTCCATTTCTTGTGACACACTTGCTCCCACAAAACCACACCTTCTAGTCCTTCTATTATTTCATATAGTTCCACTCACTGGTGACTAAGCATTCAGATATGAGTCTATGTGGACCATTCTTATTCAGAGTAACTAAGTAACTAAGATAAGCAATATTGCAGTTTAGTAGCACAAAAATAAAGTTAACACAAAATATCCACAAAAAAAATGTTTTCAATCCTACAAAATCTGCCTCCCATATTTGACTGATTTGCAAACTTTTGATTAAGCATTTTATATGGTTTGACTGTTTTGAATGGCTTAAGCCATTTGTTGAGATGCTTGTATGTGTGAGTGTTGTCTGAGCACCATTGCTGGGGGTACCACAGCACGTGTGGAGGTCTTTCCCTTTGCAGCTTTACCTTTTTGAGACTAGGTCTCTGCTGTTGATTAAGTAGGCTACCTGGCTGGAAAACTTCTGGAAATCCTCCTGCCTTACTAGTGCCAGTCAGTAGGCAGCCAGGCTGTTGGGATTGCTGGAACTCGAGCTATTGCTTTTCACTCTTTTATAGATTCTAAGAATGAGAACTCAGGCTTGCCCAAGGAGTACTTTTTACCAACAGAGCCATCTCAGCAACACCCACTTGGTAAGCTTTTAGGCTCAAAATAAGTGTCTCCCTCACCTTGGGATGCACTGTGTGAGTTTCTTTGAAAGCTGTGTCCTGTAATACTTATGGAAAAGGATTGACTTTGATATGGTGGATCAGAATTTAAAACTTAAAATTAGAGTAGAGATAAGAGCTCTGGCCAAATCCTTATTAAGACATGTAATAGGCCTATATAAAAATTTGTGCTTTAGTGTGAACACCTACCAATTTAAAGGTTGACCTAGAATCATGCTTGGAAAAATATTTCTCTGGGCTGTAAAATATCTTCTCTACAGCTTTTGTCATTTCAGCAACAGGCCATGCTGCTACATGTAATTATTTGATTCAAAATAGTTAGTGCCTATGTCCAGTTTTAGAAAAAAATTAAAATAAAATAAAACCGAAACCTTCCAAAAAGAGAAATAAATAAGGAAAACAGATAATTTTGTTGTTGTTTCTTTTCATTTGGGGACCTCTTAAAGCGATGTGATAGATTTTGTTCTTTGTAAATTTAGTTGATGGAAAACAATTATTGAATGATACAGTTACTCTATATTTTAATCATATTTTCCTTAAAAGAAACTGATAACAGGGAATTTATGTTTACACATGCTTATGAATATGCCTACGATCTCAACAGTTCAAAATGTATTTTCTTTAAATCTTGTGATGATGAACAGAGACTTTAAATTGAAAATAGATTCTTCTCTCATACAATGCATCAATAAATTTCAACTAGAGTTTACCCTCCCTCTACTCCTCTCAGTCACATCCCATCTCTTCTCTCTGCAGATCTAGTCCCCCTGTTTCTCCTCAGAGAAGAGGAAGCCTCCAAGAGATGACAACCAAACATGACAAAACAAGATGCAATAAGACAAGACAAAAGCCTTCATACCTAAGTGGTACAAGACAACCCAAGAGAAGTCAAAGATGCACCAGCTTTCACAGTTAGGAATTCTACAAAATCAAGCTAATAACAACAACATATACACAGAAGATCTGGTACAGACCCATGAAGGCCTAGTGTTTGCCTCTTCAGTCTCTGTGAGCCCGTTTGAGCCAGGCTTGGTTGAGTCAATGGGTCATGTTTTCCTTTGTCCTCCATCCCCTCTGACTCCTATAATCTCACTTGGGATTCCCATAGTTACAAGGGGAGCAACCCAATGGAGAACTACAATTTAGATTCTATCTTAGCATAATGTCTGACTGTGAGTCTCTGTGTCTGCTTACATCTGCAGCAGGAGGAAGCTTCTCTGATGACCACTGAACAAGGCACCAGTCTGAGTATAGAAGAATATCATCAAGAATCATTTCATTATTGTTTCGCTGTTGTTGATGTTGTTGTTTTAACCATGTTAAAATAATTGTGTGTATGTTGAAAGAATAGAAGCTTTTTTTAAAAAAAAGCTGCTACTTCTTTTCAAGATGTTTTAGCCCATTAGTGTTTACAAGAATCATGTTCCTACAATTACATTCAATGAAATTACCCATAGTAGTTATCAAAATATAGAATTACAAAACTTACAACAAACTTAATAGATTTGAAATTTTCTGAAGATAAAGATCTGTTTTTTCAATCATTTTCCTAAAAGAGCTTTCTTGAGTCCTAAATGGGAAGTACCATTGTCTGTTTCTATTTGCTATAGATATTGTTTACATGGTTTTAGTTTAATAGATTTGGGGGCAATCCTGTCTTCCATGGAGCTCTCTTATCTAGTAATTTGTGTCTAAATATGGAAACATATATGACTGCTTGTCTCAACTTCATAAATAGCAAAGGATGACCAAGTATGATTGATAGAGAGAGTCACGGTTGAGCAAAAATTATAACTTGAATTTTTCTTTGATGCTTTCTCAAGAGATTTTATGGCTCATGTTATATTTTTATAGCTATAAGTGTATCCTATCAGCATGAGAGCAGCTGTCATACAGCACCAGACCAATAATCCATCTGGCTTTCCATGAGAACACTTGTGCTAGAAGCAAAGTAGAAGATACAGAACGGACACCAGTTTGCTGTTTATTGTAATCCTTTTCTCCTGAATCTAATAGTATTTAAATGTTGCTAAATTGTAACAAAATGAGGACAGCAAGCTCATTGTTCATTAATCTTATCATCTTTTTCTCTCCCCCTCCTCAGTATTCTCCTTAAGGATTTTTTTTTATAAACTTTGACTTTGTCCTCAATTTTCTTTTACACCTTAAAGGTTGATGTGTTGCTAGAGTACTTCATATATAATTCAGAAAATTTTACATATTTTAATAGTAGCATCTTGTATTGCCATCAAAATTGTAAAACAAAGTTATGATCAAAAGTTAATAAGTACTGTTATTTCAAAGTCATTTTTAGGGGAAGGCTGCTAGTTGGTGTCTCGACCACTATGACCTGAAATAATTACTCAGAAACTATACTATTTGCAATACTGTTTGGCCAATAGCTTAAGTGCATTTTTAGTTAGCTATTATATCTTAAATTAACTCAATCTGTGTACCACCACATGACTGTGGTTATTAGCAAGGTTCTTTTGTATTTGTCACCTATGGGCAGCTTCATGGCTTTCCTCTGACTCTGCCTACTATCTCTACCCTCTATCTGTTTGGAACTCCTGGCTTGCCCTGTTCTGCTAAGCCACTGACAGATATAGCTTTTTTATTCATTAATCAATAAAAGCAACTCATAGACAGAAGGACATCTCACACCATTTCCCCCTTTCTGTCTAAATAAAAAGGAAGGTTTTAACTTTACCACAGTAAAATAACATATAACAAAACAGGTATCAAGCAAGAATTACAGTTACAATATTTATACCTACTTGATCTTTTATTGTAACTAAGGAAAACTATAGCCATAACTATTTATTCTTCAGCTCTATTAAAGACACCAGAAGGATATAATATTACCTAAGTTAACAAGAAGTGCATTGTAAGCAACTTATAAAACTCTTGAATTGACAGAGACATCTCCCTGCCTGGACAGTCACCTAAGGTTCTTCTTTAACATTGGGGCACCTGTCTTCAGCCTATATGCCCATAGTATCTGGCAAACTTTTTATGAAGCAAGAAATTTCAAAGGCAGTTCTGCTTATATTGACAGTTTGTCAGTCACTTTTTTCTGTGTCCTGCAGAATGTTGGGCAGACAGTTTTATGAAGCAGGAACACCAAAGGACTGTCTCACCTTCTTTAGGCAACTTCATGAGTCATTTTTCTGTGGGTCAAGTCCAGTCAAGCAGTTCAGGCAAGAGCAGTTTCTTTCCCAAAAGGCTAACAAACTCCATGAGGAGACTCTTCAAAGCCCATCATCCCCTTGAAGTAGATTGGTGCTGACAGGAGCAGATGTGTCTTACTGTTATGAAAAGTTCTAAGTTCTTAAAACATTTTAAATGTCATTCTGTAGGTCTTTGACAGTGTTGAAGATTATCTTTCTAACTGATATATATATATATATATATCTGTACATTTAGAAAACCTAACTAAGATGACTACAGGCTTGACTATTAAACCTGTATTTTTTAACTATACATTACATTTTTAAATGAGCTATACAAACATAATACCTAAAACAAGAGCAGAAATAGAAATATAACAAAATTGATATCAAAATTTGTATCAATAAACCAAGATTCATATCAATGCAAAGTATTCATCTCTATAGCATATCCCTCCTTAATTGTAAACAAACATTTATAAACAATCATTTAGGGAATTTGGGCATCTTTCTCTCCAAACTGCTTCCTGCTTTTTGTGGGGCTATGTAATTTTGTGGGGTGTTTTCGGCAACCTTTTAACAGGTCTTGGTACTTCAAACAACAGATTCTCATCATCTGTGGAAACAAAAGAAGAACCTCTTTTCCAAAGCAACAAATCTTCGGACCCAAATTTTGAAGCCAAAATACTTTAAATATATATATATATATATTTATATATTTAAATATATATATATATATACATATATATTCAGTTTAGCTTCACAACCCATACAGTGAAATGTCTATACTTATCTCCTTCACAGTAAAAAATTCAAAGAATACATAATCCAGACTCTCTGTGTATTTTCTGTCTTTATGCAGCTTATTTGTCTTTACTCCTTTTAATCTATGACTGTCTGTACTCTGTTTCTTTAAAGACTTTGTTTTTTTTTAATTACTTACTTCTTTTTATAACTCTTTATCCTCTTTTTTCTTCTCTCTCCCAAGCCTATGTACATTTATCCAACACTGTGACCCATTTAAATGTCTTTTTATCTGAATCTGTCTTTACTGCATATCTGTAATCCTCTTTTTTAACAAGGACTGCTTCTGTAAAAACTGAGTAGGGTGAATAGATCTAAGACTGCTTTGCCTTTCAGCTCCACACACATACCAGTCATTTATGAATGAAGAAGTATATTTTCCTGTGAAAATTCAAGTTTACAATAATAAAAATGGATAAATGTCCCATTTCTGAAGCTGAGACAACAAGATCATCAATAAGCTATTATAACACTTGCTGCTTTTATTTGGAGCTGCATTATCTTCGTACCACCCACATCCTCATCAGATTCCTTCCTTAGAAAGCTTAACAAAATAGAAAGAGAAGAGGAATCCCATTTTCTTTCATTCCCTTACTGTGATAAACTACTCAGACAAAAAAAACAAGAAAAATGATTGCTCCAGCTCATGTTTTATGGGTGTGTGCTATATTTAGGGGGCAATGACAGCACAGGAACTTAGGATAGTTGGTCATATCACACCAACAGTCCAGAAACAGAGATCAGTGAATGACTGCATCTACTGAATTTCTTTTTTCCATTTGTATAGTCTATGATCACATTCATGAAATAGTGTCCTCACCCCCACACTGGCCAGCTCTTTCCACCTCAGTTAATGTAATCAAGAAACCCTCTCATAGTTTGATTCACAGACTCAGAATCTCACCTGCCTAGTGATTTGAGGCTATCAAGTTGATGATACAATCATGGATCTACCCCTTGTCACCTTGACATTGAACTGTATCATTTTAAGGCATAAAGTTCTATCTCTTTTCCATATAGTCTAATAGCCATATGATATAATATAATATTGCTATATAATATATAGGTCCAACATTGAAAGCCCCTATAGTCATCAACAATTTTCACACTGTGAAAGCCCAAAGTCTCTTAACTGTGAACTCCCTCAAAGCAAAAATTAAGTTTCTTGCTTTCAATATATAGAACAGAGTACTCATTTTTATAGTAGAAGAATGTGACAAAAGAATGAATGATCAGACCAAAGCAAAGCAAAATCCAGTAGGGTAAACACAAATCCTGTAGTTCCATACCCAACATCTAAAGTTCACAAGTAATATTCTCAACTCCAAGTGCTTTAGATAGCCCCACTTCTCGTGCGTTACCACCATCATCAACACACAGAGATTCTCTCCTGGACCAGTCCGCTGTGCTGTTTGTCTTTCTCCTTGATGAATTCACCATGGTTTCAGCATCTCCAGTATCCTGGTATTTCAACCTTAACTTCGGCTTTACCTTTACAGTGCAATGCAATGAAACTCCAGGCCTTTTTGTAGGAATTGCAGCTTTACCACATGATCTCTAGCCTCAGTTTCTTTCAATAAGCCTGTCAATCTGGCATTTTTCATGCCTTTAAGACCAATACCACAAGGATGATGTTACCAAGTTCAGGCTCAAGCTCTAGATCACAGTTATATTGGCTCCTATGTGCTGACTATCACAGAAAAATTTTCATGTTGTCCTATTGGTGACTGCCAGGTTTCTCTTTAATGACACGAGTCTCTTCAACAGTTACAATTGTTTTGTTGTTTACACAATCCTTGTCCAAAGTTTTAGGCTTACATACACTCCTTTCTTGTTGTCCCAGTGTTGACAGACAAGTTTCTCTTTACTGACATAAGTCTTTTCAACAGCTATGGATTTATTGTCGACATTCTCTTTGCCTAGCATTTTAAGCCTTCACCCACCTTTTCTTCACCGAAGAGAATAGTCTGTTATATTTCAATCATCTTCACTCAGAGATCTCAGGTTTTCAGAACATGTACAGATTGAAGTCAAATTCTTGCCAAATATCAAATGAATAAACCTTATTCCAGTCATTGGTAGAATACTTGTTTTCCTCTGAAAGTTCAAAAGCCAGGTAGGTTTCCATGGTACACATTCCCATCTCCCATAAAAATTACCCATTAAGTACTGTAATAAGAATGTTAGGGAGTTTTAGCCCAAAGTATCTCCTCTTCTACACTGCAGCCATAAAACATTTCCAAAGTACTAATAACTACTTGGTCAGGTTTATCACAGTAGTGGCACCACTCTTTGGTATCAGATTCTCTGGCAGTTTCTTGTTCTGTTTATATGCTAAAATATTTGGAAAAAATCTTAATGAGAAAATGATTTATTTCAGCTCATGGTTCTAGGTTACAGTCCATCACTGCAGGGTAAGGTATAGAGGCAGGAGCAGGTCACATCCATAGACATGAAGTAGAGAGCAGCAAAACCTGTCTCTGCTCTATTTACTTTCTTCAACTGTACAATCCAGATTCCAGGCAGGAAACTGTGCCATCCAAAGTGAATAGACCTTTTTCATTCAAATTAGCAGAGCAAAGGAAATCCCAGACACCCACCATGTCAAGTGATTCTTGATTCTGTCAGGTTGACAGGCAACACCATCCCTGGCAACTTGTGACATAAATGTCATCTATGCCAGTTGTTTGTGAATGTAGAAATAACAAAATACCAGAAGATAGGGACTATGTCCCTCTGTCAGTACTTTAAGTATTAGGGATAATTTCTTGACTATTTCACATAAGGAAAAGAATATTATCATTATAAGAAGCCAATTATTCTCATTTACCTTTTCCTTCAATCTCTTTCTATTTCAAGAAGAGTCTTGCCATGTATCCCAGCGTGGTTTGGGCTTCAATCCTCCTACTCAATCCACTCAGTGTTGGGATTATAAATCTCTGTCACCTGACTCTTGAGCATATACTATCATAAATTATTTATAAGGATAATCAAAATGTGTGATCATTAGGCATACACAGAAAGCTTTTGACTGAATTCATGAATATGGTCCCTTAAGTAATCTTTTCAAACTTTGATTATTTTAGTTATTGCTTATTTTAGTTACTATTATTTTAGTTACTGCTTTAGATGATACATTAGTATAAGAATCTTGTGAGTAATCATGTGTTTTACCTTCACTATTAATTTCTGAGTGTTACAGATATTAGAAAGTACTACTAATAATACAAAAGGAGAACAGTACAAATAAACCACGGTCCACAAGCCAATATCACTCAATCTCTAGCTAGGCAACTCACAAAACAACTTGGACTCTACATTCAGAATAAGATTGTTTATTGAAATCATACTTAACTTAAAAAATTTATACTGAGTTTAATAGACAATTATACTTACTTAAAAATTTATACTGAGTTTAATTAAAAAAAGAACTATAACAAATGCCTCTGAGTTCACATGTTCAATTTCAGCCAATGAATTTATTTATAATGAGCAGTTTCTATATTATTACTTCTGAATTTGGGTTTGGCACATTATATCTCATGGAATACTTCCATTTGCTTCTCTATCCTTTACATCTTACCTCATAGGTAATGAGATTTTATCAGAAACTAACACACAAATACTATAGGTAGTATTATGAAATGTATTTTGGAGATATAAAATGTATGTCTTTATTCTTAATAATGACATCAATGATGACTGCACATAAATAATAACTGATTGTAAGTTGATGTTTCAATCATTTTAAATTTATTAACTGAAATAGAAAATAGAAATGAATGTTAAAATAAACTTTATCTTCTCAACTATTTTGTTATAGCTCAAATAGAAAAGCTGGAAATTATTCTGAATGGTTTCTCTTATTTTCCTTCGTCCAAAATAATGAGTTGTTTTTTTTAATCACTCACTTGTTTAGTTTCAATGATTAATGTCTCTATGAGTCATAGACTGAAATATTTTAATAGATTATAATCGATTGGTGTCATGCTCAGCAGTGCTAAAGTTCTGTCATCTTTGGCTAGTGGAAGTCTAAATTATTTTTGATTGCTTCCTAACAAATCTGGTGTTATTTATTTTTATTTATTTATTGTATATTTGTGTCCTTTTAAAAAACTTTTAACCTAATAATTGAGTCAGGTAGTTACATATCAAGCTACTATTTTATATCTAAACATATATATTCCAAGTATATATGTTCATACTATATCTACAAATTTACACACACACACATTATCATTAAATGCAAAAAGGTCCGTTAAGATGACGGAGAAAAAGAACTTCAATAAGAACTTCCCAAGAAGGCACATTATTGGTTAATAAACAAATGAAAATAAGCTTAACATCATTCATCATTAAGATAAAGGTAATGATAAAAAGCATGAGCTCAGCTCCATTGTAGTGGCTTTAATACTAAAAGGTGAAGGGGCAGGGAATAACTTGGATTTTATTTTATAACCAGTTTCTGCTGGTGAAGCAAAGCAGCACAGTCCTTGGCACACTGCAGCTCCTAGTATGATTAGGCCTATGTACTGCAAAAACCACAATATTTGTTTATTAAAAACAATTCAAACAAATCAATACAGTGGCTCAGTTTGTAATAATCCCCAAATAGAAACAATTCCAGTGCCCATAATCAGATTAGATAATTAAATTATGCATTGACTCTAGTTAAGTTGCTTAGCAATTGTAGTAATTAACTACAGATATGCCCAATAAACTGCCTCTCCCCATCATTAGGTGCCATTATCAGCTTACAGGTCTTGGTGATATGGGTGGGGCTTATGGCACTCTTTTTATGGCAGGATATTGACAAACTCAATTTGTGCACAACTGCTATGAGATCAAGACTGTAATGGTGCCATCATACTCCAAAGATGACATTCTACTTCACTCCAATCTCTTCTTTAGCTTTGAAATTTTTCTACCACTTTTTCTGAGATATTCCCTTAGTCTTGGGAGTGAGGATAGAGATACCTCAGTTATGATTGAGTATTTTATAGTGTATTGTTCTCATCACATTAACTAGTCATGAGTCTCTGCAGTTACTACTGCCCTACATAAAAGGGAGTTTTATGGCAACACACACACATGCACCGTGGGATAATGATCTTTTACACTGTAAATATTTGTCACTCGTACTAGCTTTAAAAAAATATGATTGGCCAATAGCTGGGCAAGATGTAAGGTGGGGAGACTAGACGAAAAGAATTCTAGGAAGATGAAAGGCAGCATCAGTCACCAGCTGGATGCAGAGGAAGCAAGATGAGAATGCCTTATTGAGAAAAAGTACCAAGCCATGTGGCTAAACATAGATAAGAATTTTGGATTAATTTAAGTTGTAAGAGCTAGTTAATAAAAAGCCTGAGCAAATAGGCCACATATTTTATAATTAATATAAGACTGTGTGTTTCTTTGGGACTAAATGACTGTGGGATTGGGCAGTACAGAAACTTTTGTCTATATATCTAAAAGACAAGGTGATGGTACATGAAATCAAATCACAGCAGAATTTTCATAATTTTTATCCACTATGACCTATGACCACTCTGGTTACTGGCTTTTCAACATGCTTATGGACCAGATATAGATTTCCTCCTATACAGTAGGCCTCAAATCCAATAAGAACATGGTTAAACCTTAGAATAATTCTTGCCTGGCCAGTTGACAGTACAGCCTATAATGTCCCCAGTTGAATAGGACTTTTGATGGCAATTCTCCCTTCATGGCATGCATAACAAGTTTTGGAGTTTACATAAGCTAGCCATCAGTGTGTAAAATTATATCTTGTTTCTCCTGGGTTCCTCTGTGTCTTATAATCAAAGAATATGTGGCCTTCAGCAACAAGGTCGTGCATCTAGTTCTGGTAGAAAATCAACCTACATGGCTAATGCATTCTTCTTTCACTTCCTGTTTCACCATGTTTCACCAAGACAAATGTTCTTTCTGCCATTAGCTCTAACATGTTATCCCTGATATTAAAATATTATCCTCTTAAAACATAAGTAAAATAAAAATCTTATTCCTCTAAATTGCATTTAAAGAGGCTCTTTATTTTTATTAATTTTGTTGAGCTATACAATTTTCTCTGCTTCCCTCCCTTCTTTTTCCCTCCCCTGCTACACTCTCCCATGATCTTCATGTTTCCAATTTACTCAGAAGATCTTGTGCAGGGAGCCGGACAGAATCGCCATTACAAGATGGCGCTGACATCCTGTCTTGATGGAAATAAACAACTCCATATTTGGCTATGCCTTTGGGAGCTGCGTGTCCCCTGCTTCCCGCATGCGCGGTGGATAAGGGCCCTTGGGCCTATCCCGATGCAGTCTGGTGTCAGCTGATGGTGGCAACCAATCACAGGGCGACCTGTGTGCCTACTCCCTATATAAGCAGCTGCTTTAATGCTCTCGGGGGCCCTCGCTTCCTGCTCTCCCTCAACCAAGGGCACTCCATTAAAGCATGATTTGAGAAGAATCCTCGTGTGGTGGTTGTTCTTTCTCGCTGGTCAAGAAGTTCACCGCAATCTTGTCTTTTTCTACTTCCCATGTAGATTAGATCCATGTATGTCACTCCTAGGTTCTCTGGAATTGTGAATTGTAGGCTGGTTTTCTTTACTTTATGTCTAAAATCCACTTATAAGTGAGTACATATGATATTTGTATTTCTGGGTCTGGTTTGCCTCATTCAACATAATATTTTTTAGATCCAACCGTTTGCCTACAAATTTCAAGATGTCATTATTTTTCTCTGCTGTATTGTACTCCATTATGTAAATGTACTGCATTTTCTTTATCCATTCTTCAGTTGACAGGCATTTATGTTGCTTTCAGGTTCTGGCTATGGCAAGCAATGTGTAGTAAGGAGGCTGCTTGTTGATTCCCAGTCACTTAGCCTCAAATTAATTACACAAAAACTGTACTAATTAAATAACTGCTTAGCCCATTATCTCTAGCTTCTTATTGGCTAACTCTAACAGATTGATTTAACCCATTTTTATTAATCTGTGTATTACCATGTGACTGTGGCTTACCAGCTAAAGTTCCAGCAACTGGTCTCCAGTGGGGTTATATGGCTCCTCCCTGCCTCTGCCCTTCTTTATCCTAGCATTCAGTTTAATTTTCCCTGCATATCTAAGTTCTGCCCTATCAACAGGCCAAGACAGTCTCTTTATTGATTAACCAATAAAAGGAACATATAGACAGAAGGACCTCTCACATCATTTCTCCTTTTCTGTTTAAATGAAAAGGAAGGCTTTAACTTTAAAATAGTAAAATTACATATAACAAAAAATATCAAGCAAGAATTATAGTTACAACATTCATATCTACTTTATCATCTATCATAAGGAAAACTGTAATTGTAAATTCTTCAACTCCATCAAAGACTCCAGAAGGATATTATATTACTTAAGTAAAGAGGAAGTGCATTTTAAGCAACTTGAAAACTCTAGGAATGACAGTGACATCTCACTACTTGGACAGTCACCCAAAGTTCTTCTGTACCATTGGGTCATCCATCTTCAGCCTACAGAGCATAGTATCCAGAAGACTTTTCTACAAAGCAGAAAATTTCAAAGAAAATTCTGCCTATATTGGCAGTTTGTCAGTCATTTTTTCCCCTATGTCCTGCAGAATGTCTGCCAGATTCTTTTATGAAGCAGGAACCCCAAAGGTTGGTCTCACCTTTACGCAAGTTCATCGGTCATTTCTCTGTGGGTTCTACATATGCAGGTAAGCAGTCCAGGCAAAGGCAGTTTCTTGCCCAAATTGCTAAACAACTCAATAAGGAGCCTTTTTGATGCCCAGATTCCTCTTGACATAACTAGTGCTGCCAGGAGCAGACGTGTCTCATTGTCATGAAAAGTCTTAAGTCCTTAAACATTTTAAATGCCATATTCTGAAGGTGTCTGAAAGATTTGAAGAATACCTATCTAACTGAAATATATCTCCATACATCCAGAAAATCTAAATAACATGACTACAAGCTTGACTAATTACAAGGTTAATTATCTATTAACCTATATTTTTAAAATATGCATTATATTTCATGACTACAAGCTTGACTAATTACAAGGTTAATTATCTATTAACCTATATTTTTAAAATAAACATTATATTTTTTAAATGAACTACACAATCACAACACTTTAATCATGAGCAGAAATATACAAACAAGATTGACCTTAAATTTGTATCAATAAACCAAGATACATACCAATGCAAATCTCTATAGCATTTCTTCTTTTAAATGTAAAAAAAACATTTATAGACAATATTTGGTAATATGGGCAATTTAATTATTTGGAGGTATTCACGGTGAACTTTCAGAAGGTATTGGTATATCAAACCGTATTAGTCTGGAAGCAATCCACAGGTTCCCATCCTCTGTTGAAACAAAAGAAAAACCTCTTTTCTAAAGCAACATATCCTTAGACCCAAATTCTGGAGTCAAGATACCTTTATTATATACATGCTGGTTTACCTTGGCAGCCTATACAATAAATTGTCTCTCTGTACTTAGCTACTTCACAGGCAAAAAAATTAAAATAAAACACAATAATATACATAATCCAGACTCTCTGTGTACTCTTCATCTTTACGTGGATTATTCTTTCTTTACTCCTTTTAATCTATAATTGTCTGCACTCTGTCTCTTTAAAGACTTTGTTTTATTATTTTATAACTCTTTATATTATTTTTCTTTTCTCTCCCAAGTCTACATATATTTTTTAAAAACTCCATTTCTCATTTAGAGGTCTTTTATGTCTGAGTCTGTCCTATTGAATATCTGTAATTCTTTACTGTTCAGGAGCTCTTTCTAAAATGCTAAGTGTTTCTTAAAAACTTAAGGTGTGTCATTACTAGGGTATATATGGTACTTGTTGCTTGCTCCATATAGTCTAAATAGTGGAAGTCTTTTCACTGCCTCTGCAAGCCATTCACATTGCCCTAGTTCCAAGTATGCAGTGGGTCTATGTCGAGTTATTAAGCAGTTGTAGCACTCTGCCCAGAAAACACCATTGAAATGCTCAGCCTCCAGAAAGAGCCAGAGTTTGTGCTGGCAGCACAGCTCAGGAAGCTCCCATTTTAAAACAACAACTTTTTTTTTTTCTGCTGTTGCTGAATCAGGAAAACCTCTCTTTAAAAAGCCATGCCTCTGGTTGCTTCTAGCAAACAGAGCCCACCCAAGAAGATGGTGCTAACAAACCATGCTTAATTCTGTTTTTTTTTTTGTTTTGTTTTTGTTTTTGGTGTGTGTGTGTGTGTTTAAAATTACTTTTTAAAGCTTTCTCAGGTCTTGTATGGATTTAAGTCCACTACATTGGCATGCCAATTTTTACTAAGGAAACCTCTTCTTGGTTCTCAGTGGCTCAGCTTCAAACTAATCACACAAAAACTGTATTAATAAAATCATTGCTTGGTCCATTAGCTCTAACTTCTTATTGGCTAACTCTTACATTTTAATTTAACCCATTTCTATTAATCTGTGTACATGACTGTGGCTTACTGGCTAAAATTCTGGCATCTGGTCTCCCGTGGAGCTACATAGCTTCTTCCTGACTGCACCCTTCTTTCTCCTAGCATCCAGTTTAGATTCCCCTACATACCTAAGTTCTGCCCTATCAACAGACCAAGGCGGTCTCTTCATATAAACCGAAGGACCTCCCACATCAGCTATGAGCGTAGGTGAGCACATGTCCTTGTGTTATGATTGAGCATCCTTTGGTATATACCCCAAAGTAGTGTTGCTGGATCTTGAGGAAGGTTGCCTCCTAATTTTCTGAGAAGTCACCATACTGATAGTTAAAGGGGCTGTACCAGCTTGTACTCCCACCAGCAATGCAGGAGTGTTCCCTTTACCCCACATCTTCACCAGCATAAGTTGTCATAAGTGTTTTTGATCTTGGCCATTCTTACAGGTGTAAGATGAAATCTCAGAGCTGTTTTTATTTGCATTTCTCTGATGCCTAAGGATGTTGAGCATTTCCTTAAGTATCTTCCGGCCATTTTAGATTCCTCTGTTGAAAGTTCTCTGTTTAGATCTGTACCCCATTTTTTACTAGATTATTTGTTCTTTTGATGATCAATTACTTGAGTTCATCATATATTTTGGAGTCCTGTGTCTGATGTGGGGTTGGTAAAGATTTTTTTTTCATTTTGTATGTGGCCATTTAGTCTTGTTATCATGTCCTTTATTTTACAGAAGCTTTTCAGTTTCAGAAGGACCCATTTATTAATTGTTTCTCTCAGTAACTGTGATGCTGGGGTTATATTTAGGAAGTGGTCTCCTGTGCCAATGCATTCGAGTATACTTCTCACATCTTCACCAACCCCATTTCAGACAGAGGTCTGATCTCCAAAATAAACAAAGAACCCAATAAATTGAACACCAAAAGAACACATAATCCAATAAAAAAAAAAACTGAGTATAGACCTAAACAGAGAACTCTCAACAGAGGAATCTAAAATGGCTGAAAGACACTTAAGGACACTTAAGGATGTTCCATCATGCTTAGTCATCAGAGAATTGCAAATCCAAACAACTCTGAGATTCCATCTTATACCTGAAAGAATGGCCAAGGTCAAAAACACTGATGACAACTTATGCTGGAGAGGTTGTCAGGAAAAGAGAACACTTCTGCACTGCTGATGGAAATACAAGCTGGTACAACCCCTTTGAATGCCAGTGTGGCGATTTCTCAGAAAATTGGGAACCTTCCTCAAGACTCAGTAATACCACTTTTGGATCCAAAGGATGCTCAATCATGCCACAAGCACATGTGCTCAACTACGTTCATAGCAGCTTTGTTTGTCATAGCCAGAACCTGGAAACAACCTAAATGCCCGTCTACCAAAGAATGAATGAGTAAAATGTCATATGTTTACATGATGGAGTACTACACAGCAGAAAAAAATATGACATCTTGAATTTTGCAGGAAAATGGATGGAGCTAAAAAATATTATTTTGGGTAAGGTAACCCAGACACAGAAAGACAATTATCACATGTACTCACTTATAGCTGGTTTTTCAACATAAAGCAAAGAAAACCAGCCTACAAACCACAATCCCAGAGAACTTAGACAACAATGAGGACACTAAGAAAGACTCACATAGATCTAATCTATATGGAAAGTAGAGCCAACAGGATGAATGGAGCAAGGGGGGGATGGTATCCAGGAGCGCGCAGGAAGCCTGGTGCCAGAGCTGAAGGTGCCCGGCTCCCTTACGGGGGACCCTTAGGCCTGCCCGGTAGGCAGGCACTCACCACTCTGGGTGGGTCGCCTTAGTTTAGGAGCTAAAAACTGTACTTGAGCACTGGTCCTAGCATACAGCAGGGCAGGGTTGGGGAGGGGTGCTGGGAGGGCTGGGTCGTGCAAAAGAAAGACAGCCCTGCAGAAGGAGCTGGGGGAGGGGGTTTGTGCTCTCTTCCGGGACAGTCTGCCCCTGGATAGCACACACTCACCCGTCCTGATGGGATTCCTCAGCAACTAAACAGAGCCACCAGTAGCCCAATGATCCAGGGCCAACAGGATGAATGGAGCAAGGGGGGGATAGTATCCAGGAGCGCGCAGGAAGCCTGGCGCCAGAGCTGAAGGTGCCCGGTTCCCTTACAGGGGACCCTGAGGCCTGCCCGGTAGGCAGGCACTCACCACTCTGGGTGGGTCGCCTTAGTTTAGGAGCTAAAAACTGTACTTGAGCACTGGTCCTAGCATACAGCAGGGCAGGGTTGGGGAGGGGTGCTGGGGGGGCTGGGTCGTGCAAAAGAAAGACAGCCCTGCAGAAGGAGCTGGGGGAGGGGGTTTGTGCTCTCTTCCGGGATGGTCTGCCCCTGGATAGTACACACTCACAATGGGCTCAACTCACCTATAAAAAGGCACAGACTAAGGGATTGGATACGAAAACAGGATCCAACATTCTGCTGTCTACAAGAAACACACCTCAACCACAAAGACAGGCACCTACTCAGAGTAAAGGGCTGGGAAAAGGCCTATCAAGCAAATGGACCTAAGAAACAAGCAGGTGTGGCCATACTAATTTCTAACAAAGTTGACTTCAAACTTAAATCAATCAGAAGAGATGGAGAGGGACATTTTATACTCATAACAGGAACAATTCATCAGGATAAAGTCTCAATTCTGAATATCTACGCCCCTAATATAAAAGCACCCATGTATGTAAAAGAAACATTACTAAAACTCAAGGCAGCCATCAAACCACACACACTAATAGTAGGAGAGTTCAACACTCCTCTCTCACCAATGGACAGGTCAATCAAACAGAAACCTAACAGAGAAATTAGAGAATTAATGGAGGTAATGAAGCAAATGGACTTAACAGACATCTATAGATTATTCCACCCAAACAGGAAAGAATATACCTTCTTCTCTGCAGCTCATGGAACCTTCTCGAAAATTGACCACATACTCGGTAGCAAAGCTAACTTACACAGTTACAAAAAAATATTAGTAACCACCTGCGTCTTATCAGATCACCATGGATTAAAGTTAGAATTCAACAACAATGCTACCCCCAGAAAGCCTACAAACTCATGGAAACTGAACAGTCAACTACTGAACCATACCTGGATTAAGGAAGAAATAAAGAAAGAAATTAAAGTCTTCCTTGAATTCAATGAAAATAAAGAAACCACATACTCAAACTTATGGGACACTATGAAAGCAGTGCTAAGAGGAAAGTTTATCGCACTAAGTGCCCACTTAAAGAAAACAGAGAAAGCACATATTGAAGACTTAACAGCCCACCTGAAAGCTCTAGAAAAAAAAGAAGTAGACTCACCTAGGAGGAGTAGAAGATTGGAAATAATCAAACTGAGGGCTGAAATCAACAAAATAGAAACACAGAAAACAATACAAAGAATCAATGAAACAAAAAGCTGGTTCCTGGAGAAAATCAACAAAATTGATAAACCCCTATCCAAACTAATCAAACGGCAGAGAGAGAACACGCAAATTAATAAGATCAGGAATGAAAAGGGAGACATAACCACAAACACAGAGGAAATTCAGAGAGTCATTAGATCTTACTACAAAAGCCTGTATGCCACTAAACTGGAAAGTAGAAAGTAGAAAAAGATAAGATCTCCTGAGTAAATTGGGAGCATGGGGACCTTGCAAGAGGGTTAAAGGGGGGAAGAGAGAGGCAGGGAGTGAAACAGAGAAAAATGTAGAGCTCTATAAATATCAATAAATTTTTTTTTAAAAAAAGTGGTTGCCTGTGCCAATGCATTCAAGTGTTCTTCCCACTTTCTCTTCTATAAGGCTCAGTGTGTTTGGCTTTATATTGAGGTCTGATCCATTTGGATTTGAGTGTTGTGCATCGTGATAGATATGGGTCTATTTTCATTTTTCTGCATGTTGATATCCAGTTATGCCAGCACCACTTATTAAATATGCCTTCTTTTTTTCATTTGATATTTTTTTGCTTCCTTGTCAAAAATCAGGTGTTTGAAGATGTGTGGATTGATATCCGAGTCTTCTGTTGGTTCCATTTGTTTTCCCATTTGTTCTTCTGCCAATACCAAGATGTTTTCAGTACTGTAGCTCTATATTAGAGTTTGAAGTCAGGGACTGTGATACCTCCAGAATTCTTTTATTGTAAAAGATTGTTTTGGTTATTTTGGGTTTGTGCTCTTTTATATTAAATTGGTGATGTTAATTTGTGTGTTTTTCCCTTCTTTGGGATTTGTTGCTATGAGACCATCAATTGTCTGTGTTTTTGTTGATGTACCAAACTTCCTTGGTTTGGAGTTTTCCTTCTAGTGCTTTGTGTAGGGCTTGGTTTGTGGCTAGGTATTGTGTAAATCTAGTTCTGTCACATAATATCTTATTTTGTCCTTCTATGGTGATTGAAAGTTATGCTGGGTATAGTAGTCTGGGCTGGCATCCTTGGTCTCTTAATGTCTGCATAATGCTTGACCAGGACCCTCTGGCTTTCATTGTTTCCATTGAGAAGTCAGGTGTATTTCTGATAGGTCTGCCTTTATATATTACTTGGCCTTTTTTTCTTTGCAGCTCTTAATATTCCCTCTTTATTCTGTATGTTTAGTGTTTCGATTATTATGTGGAAAGGAGACTTTTTAAAAATAAATATGCAGCTAAACCATAGTTTTTGTATGTATGTATGTATGTGTGTGTGTGTGTGTTTCTCCTCAGTCCTCTCCTTCTAGTCCTTCTCCATACCCTCCTGTGCTCCCACCCTTTAATCCACTCCTTCTACATTTCTGGTCAGGAAAGGGCAGGTGTCTTATTGATGCCAACAAAATATGGCATTTCATGTTGCTATAAGACTAAGCAACTCCTCTCATATTAAGGCTGGGCAAGGTAACCTAGTCTTAATATGAAGAATAGGGTTTCAAAAGTCAGTAAAAGAGCTGGAGACAATTCCTGTTTTCACTCTTAGGAGTCCCACAAGAGGACCGAGGTACACAACTATAAAATATATGCAGAATGCCTAGGTCAGTTCCATGAAGGCTGCCTGAGTTTCAGTTCAGTCTTTATGAATGCCTATGAGTCCAGGATAGTTGATTCTGTGAGTTTTATTTTAGTGTCCTTGACCCCTCTGACTCCTACAATCATTTATGCCCTTGTTTTTCAGGATTCCCAAGCTCTGCATAATGTTTGCATCTTAAACCATTTTTCTTAATTGTCATCCTTCCTTAATAATGGAAACAAAGAAATAATACTAATGTTACTTGCTACATTATAGTTGCTTTGGGTGAATTTGGTTTTACATACTATATTTTATAGTATACTCACAAAGATTTATACTAGGATTTAGACTAAATTTTCAAAAGCCATACATGTTATTCATCCTAGTACTGTTTTAATAATACCAAAACATGAGAAAGAAGATTAAATTTCAGGAAAAATATAAAGATTAATAAAAAATATTAATGTTGATGTCATTGTGAAGATCTTGTTTATGCAGCTGTTTCTAGAAGAGATGATCTTCAGAACGCTTCTTCAAATTCAGAGCAGAATTCTTGGTATTTTGGCTCTTACAATCTTTTCTCTTCCATGATGTTCCCTAAGACACAGATGCAGGGGCTGTGTTGTAGATATATTCATTGAGGCTGGGTTCCTCATGATGCATTACCCTCTGTGTTGTGCCCAGCTGTGGTTTTCACTAATGGTATCCTTTTAATGTAAAGAGAAAATTTTTTGATGAGGGGTAACAGAGTTAAACTTACCTATGGGTATAAGGACAAGAGTTATAATGTAGTTAGAAGTCATTTATATCCTAAGCTTGAGGTGTTTTCTAAAGCAATGGCTAATGTCCACCCTTTGAGAAGCAACTAAAGCCAACAAACAATAGCCTACATTGCTTTGGGAGTCACTTTAACTATCATGACCAACCACTTGAACAATTTCTCATGCCTCGTTCTAAGGGATTTTTTATTTTACAGCTCTTTTGATGAGTATTGTCCACCCAAGTGACATAACTTCCTTTAAGTTATATATGTATGCAAATAATTGTATGTATTCTATACATTGACAATATCAATAGACATACTAATGTGAAAAGGAAAAAATTTCAAGGGGTTTCTCCCCTAAACAAAGAACTGTAGGCTACTAATGACTATGGACAGAGGAAGAATTAGCTTTTCAGAAGGATGAGCCCCTAATTGGCTATTCAATACAAAGTGGTCAACCTAAAACCATACACACACATGTTGGAGGAGGGGCTGCTTGTTGGGTTTGGCCATCCTCCAACACACACAAATAACAAAAACCATATACACACAAATAACAAAAACACAGGTTTTGTGTGTGTGTGTGTGTGTTAGTATAACAAGAATAATCAAATGAAGATAAGTCATCATCCTGAGAGTGGGAGGGCATGGGGCAGGTTGGATAGAGGGGGTTTAGAAGACACTTGAGTGAAAAAAGGGAGTTGATATAATTATATTTTAATAAAAATTATTGAAATAAATAATAACAAAGTAATTAAAATGATTTCTCTTTGTTAGAAGAGTATGTGGAAGAAGAAATAAATCATAATTCTTTATTTTTAATTAAGCAAAGAAAAAGACTGAAATGCAGAGCTAAATATTCACAATGGGCTCTAGGCATTCTGAATTGCTATGATTTCATGTTTGGTGAAGAAAATAAATATGACAAATATCACCTATGTCCTAGTGGCACAGAGCGGTAGCTTTTCTCCAAAAAAAAAAAAAAGTCACCGAAAGTGTTCTCATGGATGGTTCATCCTAATCAGTTCACCTATTTTTTTTAAAGACTTGGAGACTGGCTCTACAGAATTTTGATAGATGTGATTCAATCCAACACCAACAATGTTGAAAAAAAGGGGAAATATTTCAACAAAATATTCTGTGAGCATAATTTTGATTATACATTTTTTAAGGACTTACCTTACATAACCTCTCTGAATCCTTGCAACACTATGAAAGAGAAGTCCCACATGTTTGGTAAGTCTCAACAAGCTGTAGGTGATGTGACTAGATTTCCTGGAATAGTCGTTATTCAGAAAGATTCTGAAACATGCAGAGGTAAAGTCACTTACCCAGAGCCTTTTAAACTGTTAGCAGTAAAACCAGGACTTGGATCACACCGTTCTCTGCTTCAAAATCGAAGAAATCTATGCCTGACAAACCAACCATAAATTTCTTGTTTTTCTTCTAAACATGCCTTTTTAATCAATGACAGAACAGTTTGTTCTTTTCTCTAAAAGAGCATGTTTCTGTATGGCATTTTCTCTGTAATTTCCAGCCTTACAAACATCATCAGATATCATTTAGCCAAAAGCACTCTATTTGGGCTCCACTGTGCATATTTTATAGAACTGTCCCTGTTTTCCTTCAACGCTTAAATCTGAAGAGAGGGTAAGTTTCAAATGTGTTGCCAAGAGAATTTTTAAATTGAGAAATTGTTAAAAATATCTGATTTCCAGATAGAGTAAAAGGCCATCCTGAGGCAGCTGGAGCTAGAACAAATTCTACTTATTCTGAAAAACTGAGGTAGTGGAAGGGATACTGGGCTTAACAATCTCCATATTTTCTTCATGCATCTGCTTCCCCATGGGAATGCTGATTGTCTGTTTCTGATACGTGCTGCTAATTTTGGTTATTAGTTTGATAAATGTAATATCATCTAATAAAATTGAAAAAATTTAAATCGTCATACTTTTGGCTGTCTTTGGGAGAGTTTTTCATAAAAGTGTTTAACTGTGAATATCTACTTTGAAGGTAGATAACATCATATCATGCATCCTGTCCTGAATATAAAGAGAAAGGAAACAAGGAAAGCTGAACATGAGAATCTTCTCTCTCTTTTCATAATTGTGGATACAATACGGCCTCCCATTTCACTCTCCCACATGCATAACCTCCCCTCTCTGATGTACTGTGAACCTCAAACAGTGGGCCAATATAAACTGTCTTTTCCTTAAGTTTCTAATACTTTCTTGGTATGGAACTTGAAATGCAACAATAGTTCAATTATCACTAGGCATTGTTTGGAAGTTTCTCTGGATTACCCTAGATGCAAGCTGTCTAAATACCAAAGGCCAAAGTTAAAATGTGAGAAAATTCTAGAGATTATTTCATACTGTCTAAGGAACTCTTTCCCAAAGAAAACAGAATACTCGGTAATACATTCTACAGTTAGATGCAGAGGAGTGGCTTTATAATATATATATATATATATATATATATATATATATATATATATATATATATATATATATATAATGTAAGTATGATTAATATTAGATATATTATATACAAGTCCATAAGTATATATATGATATATGCTATATCATGTTTTAGAACCAATACTTATATCAGCCACTGCCATAACTAGGGTATTGTTGCAAGGAGAGCAGGCCCTTGTTTCATTCCAGTTGCCCAGATAGCTTACACCTGAAATAATCCATTTCTGTTAATCTGTGTATCACCAGGAGGTCATGGCTTACCGGGAAAGATTTAGCATGTCTGATTCTGGCAGCTCCATGGCAGTTCTCTCTCTTACTTTGCTTTCTTCCTCCCAGAATTCAGTCATGTCTTCTCTGCCTACCTAGTTCTGCCCTATCAGCCCAAGCAGAGCAGCACACAAACAGAAGGACCTCCTGCACCAGGATATGACTGAAGTAATAGGAACACTTTTAGTTATATTTATCCTAAAAGGATTTCTACCATCATTTTCTAATGCCACAGAACCCCTTTCAACAAGTTGCAGAGGGGATTTTTACAGAAATTAAGTTTCCTAACAAAAATTGGACTTTCAAAATTTTATGGGAAGGAATGACAAGACTCTTCCTAATATCAGTATGTGGAGAATAGGAGGGGGCAAAGAGAGATGCCTGGATTTCCCCCAAATGACAGCAGCAACAAAAGACCAAAATGTAAATGGCTGATCATGATGGCAATGTAGTTATTTAACTTGTCACAAAATTGTTATATACATCAGAGCTGTATAACATTAGGAGGCACATTGGTTGTATTCCTACCATTTTATCATCAAATTGGTATGTATACAAATTTAATATTACCCAGATTAAATACATAATTCAGATCATGGAAAATGTTAGGATACTGAATTTTGGTTCCTAAAAAAGTTTTCCCCTCCTCCAGTTTTTCCTGTTTACTCAGGCAGTGGAAAGAGACTGCCTGTCTCTCCTTCAACCTGTGAAAGGTGAACTGGATTGTTAATAATAGACAAGTCTCTCACATCTTAAATTGGTAAAATCTAACAGCTCCACTTGTACCAACTCCAGTATCCAAGGGAAATATCATTCTACAATGAGATGCTTTGCTTGCATTTCTCACATTCATGTTGGATTTAAAAATGTGTCCTAAGTTTGCTAAGAATTTTGAGACATGAAGCTGAATCACATCTGCAGAAATAAAGCTAAAGTTCTCAGACTCTCATCTTCCCTGCTCTTTAAAGTAAAAGATTCTTCTATTAAAAATAGAAGAAATATCATGGTTACTCTTTTGTTCAATTTCTATCTTTTAAAAAATGATAATTTCTCATTGTTTGATATAATAATAAATACACAAGGATCAACCTGTAATTCTGAAATGATCCTGAGGTCTCCCTTGTGGTTTCACTAAGGGATATGAATAAGAAAACATTTTTGTCCTGTTACAAAAAAATGGAATAGGCTTCCCACAAGTCAGGGAACCCTGATTGCTCTTCAAGCAGATGAGGGAAGGTGACTTGATCGGGGGAGGGGGAGGGAAATGGGAGGCCGTTGCGGGGAGGAGGCAGAAATCCTTAATAAATAAATAAATTTTTTAAAAAAGCTAAAAAAAATTTTTTAAAAAAATGGAATAGTGTAGTATTAATAAACAGGGCTCATAAAGATTTTATTTAAATTTCAGGTAGTATTCCAGATTTTGCACCTTCATTTTTGCTATCTTTCTGGCCCTGACTTCAATTGTTAGGATAGTATAACGAAGGATTATTTTATGAGAGTAACCATCACAATTATCCTAGGATAATGTAAAGTAAAATGAAACACACAGAAAGGAGAAATCTCACATTAAAGAATCACTTGGGCATCAAGTTCAGAATGTGAATTTCCTCCCTCCATGCCCGTAAATGTTCCTTGAGTGTATGGGGTGGAGGATGCAGGGATGCAGGGGTGCAGGGAGGATACTGAATCTAAAAGTAGCATGCCCAAATGATTAAGAAGCCGTTCCTGAATTGCACTGTGAGAATCATTGCCTCGAGGTTTTCCTCCAACCCTACGTCTCTCCTCTTCTTTATGACTGAGGAATGCAACACTTTTAGCTTCATTTTTTTTATAAGGTAGGTGGCATTTTTCTGGAATGTCAGGGTAACTCTATGTTAATGGCATAATGTGATGGAAATGGAGAATCTTTACATAGTCATTTGAAGTCCAAAATCTATGAAAAAAACTGATATATTATACAATTCTGTTGTAATATGAGCAGCGGGGCTTCGTCTGCCACCCGGCTAGCTTTACCCAAAATAATTACACAGAAACTGTATTCTTTTAAATACTGCCTGGCCCATTAGTTCCAGCCTCTTATTGGCTAGCTTTTACATATAGATCTAGCCCATTTCTAATATCCCTGTAACACCACGAGGTGTCTTACCAGGGAAGATCTTAACCTGTGTCTGTGTCCGGTAGGAGAATCATGGCGACTCCTTGACTCAGCTTCTTTCTCCCAACATTCTGTTCTGTTTACTCCGCCTACATAATTTTATGTCCTATTAAAGGGCCAAGGTAATCTCTTTATTTAACCAATGAAATTAACACAAAACAGAAGACTCTTCCCCATCACAATTCATACAAACTCATTGTGCTGAAAGATTCAAATAAAAATTTCAAATAAAATAAGGCTCTTTAAAGGGAAGTGTATTTAATAACCATACTGTCACAGAGGGAAATAATTCTTATTGTCATTTCTACATATTTTATCAGTATTAAGTACAAAAATCACTTAAACTTTAAGAAGGCATGAATTGATCTTGTACAAAATTACTATTTTAAAGTAAAATCCTCTCCAGCAGCAATGAACAAAAAAGCAAGACCATCTTCAAAAAGGAAGGAAAAAACCTCAACCCTCTATCTAGTAAAAAAAAAAAAAGACCCTGAATTCCTGGGCTATTCCAAGATCAAAACTGTGACTACCTCTTTAAAACAATATTTACAGGAGACAAGACGTAAGTAAGGAAGTTAAACGTATTTTCCCCCAAAATATATCTGCCCAAATATAGCCTCTGAAAGACAGACATTTCTACTACTTCTCCAGTAATTGTCATTGCACATCAGGCTGCCATTTCCTACTTGAATGGGATACAATTCCCTGCAGTTAGAGATGAGTGCTGTGCCCAAAATAACTGCTGGATCCGCCTCCTGGAACACATCAGGGTTTTCCTGTTCAGCACAGCACTCAAGAAATTCCTGACACAATCTTTTTTCCCAGGGCAGCGCCTTCACCTACATATTACTCACTCATCAGTTACCTTGTCATGCATTTCTTTAAAAAATGTTCTTGTACATTAATGTATCCCCTCCTCACTGTGTGTATGTGCGCATGCATGCATGTGCGCTGTATGTACGTGGGTGCGGACATCAGCAGACAGCTTTCAAGAGTCAGTTTCCCTTCTTTCAGCATGGGTTTGGGGATCAAGATCAGATAGTCAGGGTTGGTGGCACATGCCTTTACCTACTGAGCCTTCTTGCTGGTTCTCCTTTTGATGCGTTCTTTCATTATTCAAATTTCTTTTATTTTATGTGTACAATTGCTTGCATGCATGTCTCTACAATATGTGTGTACCTCATACATGTGGAGATCAGCGGATGACATCATATCCTCTTGGAACTTGAGTAACAGATGGTTGTGAACTGTTATGTAGGTACTGAGAACAAAACACCAGTCTCCTGTAAAAGAAAAAAGTGATCTTAACTAATAAGTCATCTTTCCAGCACCCTATGTATTCTTGAATTAATGATGTCAAAAGCAGGATTTTAAGAGATGAATAGCAATTCAGAAAACTTACTTAAAGTAAGTTACTTTAGTGACAGACAACCATAGAAGCAGATTAAACAGAAAAAGAAACTTCTCTTTACATACGTATGTGCCATTTAGGTATTTTACTTTTCATTTCCTAAGTGATAGATAAAATCAATACTATGAAGTTAGCATGCTAATTTTCATGTGCTAATTTAACATAAATTTGCATGTATGTAACTATTTAAACAAATCCAAGGAAAAAACGTTTTTTATATATTATTACTTTTTTGTTTGTTTTTACTTTTGTTTTTGAGATGGAATTGCTCTGAGCAGCTCTGGCTGTCCCAGAACTCGAGCTGTAGACCAGGGTGGTCTTGAGCTCAGACATCGCCATGGCTCTTTCTCCAGAGTGTTGGGATTAAAGGCATGTGCTACCATTACCTGGCTGACATATTATTATTATTAATATTATGTGCTACTTTTGTCTATTCTTGAATGAAATCCCATTGTGTTTAATGTTTTGTGTCTAGTTTACTTTGCCGTATGTCACTTACAGGGAGAGCTATAATAGAAGTTCATTTCTTATTATTTCATTGGATTTCAACTTATGAATTTATGATGAACTTAGCACAAGTTATTCATACTCCTATTGAAAAAAATAGGTAACATCTATTTGTGGACATTTTCAATATAATTGTTGCCAGCATTTTATATTTTTAAAAAAAACTTACATTTACTTCCTTTGGATATTCAGTTGGAAACAATAGGTATATCTGGTAGCCAGATTTCATTTTGAATGGTTTTGAAATGGATTCGATATTTTACCTTACTGTTCCAGAAGGAAGATATAATAACTGAATTGAGTGTATGAAAAATTTGCTTTATAAAATACTGTTGGAAAAAGGTAATGAAGGCTGATGGGGCTGTTAAATGCAGTGTAAGTTTGAGCCTCCTGAGATTGGCACAAATGAATTGGGTGGGTGAATATCAGACTGAGTCGAAGGAGCTTGAGGAAGATGTGCAGAGTTCTCCCACCACCATTACCTATGGAGGAATGCTCTGCATCTGTCTTGGAACCTGGCAAAATTTGGCTTTTGACAAGAATTAGTCCATGGCAAGCAGAGCCTTGAGGAAAAGGAGCTAAGGATTTCAGAGTTCTGTGCTGGAGTTGTGACAAATTAAAATGACTGTTGGGGTTTATGAGGTACATTCTCATGGTTGTATAAGCGAACAGAGAGCACAAGCATCACACTTGTTCTTTAGCCTCACCAACATTTGATATCAGCAATCATAGTTTTTATCCAGTTATGGGAATACAAATTTCTTTGAAGTTTGGCTTTATGTTTTCTAAGGAGAAAAGATTTGGGCCATCTATTCAATCGTTTGTTAGCTTCTCTTATAAAGTAACTGATGAATTATTTGGCCCATATTTGATTTGGCCAAATACTTTGTATGAAATTAATATAAGTCCTTTGTTGGCTTTGTATATTTTCTATATTTGATTAGACATGTCATATACCTTTTTATTTTCTTATTGTGAAATTTATACCCTTGCTTTTATTTTTGCAGAGACTTTTATGTTTTAGCCCAGGCTGACCTGGAATTCACCATGTTGCCTGCCTAGATTGACTTCAAATTTCCTTGTAAAAAGCCTCTAAGTCCTGTGATTATAGATATGTACTGCCAGACTTTGATGGTTTGAAAAAATTGCCGTTCAAAGGAACTTGCATTATCAGGAGTTGTGGACTTGTTGAAGTATGAGCGACCTTGATGGAGGAAATATGTTACTGTGGAGGTGGGCTTTGAGGTGTTTTGCTTAAGTTTTGCTCAGTGTGACAGTCTTATTCCTGTTGCTTGAAAGATATAAGTGTAATGGATTAATTAAAAATGCTGTGGATCCCCAAATGACTGTGGTGGCAGAAACACTGCAGGTCCCCCGAGCTGCAGCATTGGGCAGCAGGTCCTAAGAGCAGCCAGTCCCAGGAAGGGATAGTGCATGAGATCGCTAAGAGAGACAGATAGGTAGGCACCATACTGCAGGTCTATGAAGGTGGCTTGTCCCAGGCAGGGAGTCATGTGGCAAGAGAGAGAGAGAGAGAGAGAGAGAGAGAGAGAGAGAGAGAAAGACATGGGTAGGCCTGCAGAGTGAGGTTGGATATTTATTAAGTGGGTTATGGAGGGCAAGTGGAGAAGAACAGAGAGGCAGAGAGAGAGAGAGAGAGAGAGAGAGAGAGAGAGAGAGAGAGAGAGGAAGAGAAAGAAGGAGAGAGAGAAGGAGGAAGGGGAGAAGTGGGGAGAGGCAGAAACTGCCTCTTTGAGAGGGAAATGGAAAAGAGGAGGAACTCAGGCTGGAAGCTGAAGATCAGAGTGCCTCAGTGGATGGGGGAGGGAGTGGATGTGTCTTGTCTCTTAAAGAGACAGGACAGCCCATTAAAGTAGAACTCTCAGGTACTACTCTGGTACCACATCTGCCCATCTGCCTGTGCACTGCATGCTTTCCATCATGATGCCAATTGAATAAGCCTCTGAAACTGCAAGTGAACTACCCTCAATTACATATTTTCCTTATGGAAGCTGCTGTTATCTTAGTGTCTCTTCACAGTAATAGAAATCCTAACTATGATATAGACTGAGCACTTAGTGGCATGTTCTCAATTGGAAGTATCTATTTTTCTTTTATGGTTTATGCACAATATTTTCCATTTAAGAAATCCTTGTTTACACTAAGGTCATGAAGACATCTTTCTATATTCTTTCCTAAAATTTATATGATTTGGTATCTTATTTAGATGTATAACTTATCCTAAAGAATCTTTTAGCTATGCTGTATATTATATGATCAAGTTATATATTTTCCACCTGGATATCCAAATGGTCCAGCATCAATTACAGGAAAAAAATCACATTTTCCTTCTAAAACTTTATGAACACCCTTTTTATAATTAAAGTGAACATTTACTCAACAAATATGTATTTACCATCATCTTTAAAAGATTTAAAAAAAACATATTTAATCTACCAGAAATTGATAGGTCCATTCTATCATATCTCAAAGGAAGAAACTGAAGCACAGAGAGGTTAACTAAGTATATGCAATTTAGTTAACAAATAACAAAAAAAGTATGACTCAAAAATAACTAATCCAGCCAGGCAATGGTGGCACACGCTTTTAATCCCAGCACCCGCGAGGGAGAGGCAGGCGGAGCTCTGTGAGTTCGAGGCCAGCCTGGTCTAGAAGAGCTAGTTCCAGGACAGGAACCAAAAGCTATGGAGAAACCCTGTCTTAAAAATAAAAATAAAAAAAAATCCAATCCCATATCCTGTATTTCTGCTTTATGTGAAATTGTGAAATATCCTGGTAGCTTCAGTTACAACTCTGATGGCAATTCATATGAAAGGTTATTATCTACAGATAGTATATAGGATTAGTGTGTAGGTAATTATTGAAATTAGTTTTGTTAGTTAAATGATGAACTATAAAGGATCCAGTTAAGTGGCTGAGGAGTAGCTTAGTCAGTATTTTAATAGCACTGTGGACACAAGTTCCTGAGTTTGGAATACCTGAACACACATACAAATTAGGGTGTGGCAGTGCATACCAGCCTGGGTGTGATAGACACAAGATGTCCAGGGTTATCAGCTAATCACCAAAGCCACATCGGTGAGATCCAAATTGAGTGAGAATTCTGTGCCAAAAAGAAGGTGGGGATTGATTGAAGATGTCTAACTTTGACTTTTATTCTACACATGCACATGTACATACTTGTATATATTTTCTCACACTTACACATGAACACAGATAGATAAAAATTATATCCAAACACCATTCTTTTTTTCCTTTTTTTATTACTTAAAAAAGTACCAATCCAAATTCCTACTTCTTCCCCTTCTCCCAGTCCCCTCCCTCTCCCTCCACAGACCCTCCCCTCACTCCTCCAATCCTAAGAGAGTGCCATGCACCCCACCCTGTGGAAAGTCCAAGGCCCTCCCTATTACATCCAGGTTGAGCAAGGTTTACATCCAAAGAGAATAGGATCCCATAAAACTGGTATATGCAAGTAGAGACACATCCCAGTGTCTCTATCAGTGGCCCCTCATTCTGCCCCAGCTATCAACCCCCTTCAAGGGGGCTTGGTTGTTCCCATGCTTGTTCACTCCCAGTCCAGTTGGAGTTGGTGAGCTACCATTAGCTCAAGCAAACTGTGTCAGTGGATGACCCCTTCATGGTCTTGAATTCCATTCTTACATACTATATTTTAAGAGGTTGTAAAAGTGTTTATAAATCACTACTAAAGTCATAAACTGTTATGATAGCCAAAATTGGGTATCAACTTGAAGGAACCAGAAATTAATTAAAACACATGCTCCAAGGATTTTCTTGCTATCAGATTATTTGAAACAGGAAGTTCCACCTTAAACCCAGACAGCACTTTCTGGGGACTGCACAGATGAAAAGGACATGGAAGAATGAGACTGTGCATTGTGCCTGCTTCCCTGACTCTGGTGCACCCACCCTGCTGCTGCAGTCCTTTGCCCATACTAGACGCAGCTTATTTGGACCTTTGACACCGACTGAGCCAAGCTTTCCAAGAATAATCCAGGTTTACTTTCAGGTTGACTCTGATGAAACTTTAGCCTCAAATTCTGAGCAACTATTGAGTTTTCAGCTGTCTTGAATGAAAAAGTTATTATTGGGCTATCTAGACCACAACTTTCAAGCCAATTTAATAAATTCCATATATTTTGTCCCCTTACAGAATTGTGCCTAATACGTATATTTTATAAAATTAATAAATAAAAATGCAACATGAAACTCAAAAATGCAAAATAACATATGATAATATTTCAAAATGGCAGAGGCAATATAATAAGCATTTTTCAAGAATTATTATTGAGTATAAAAGATAAGTAACCCATGTGGTAATGTGTAGGAGGTGGGCTAACTTTATCTTCGTACCAAAAGGAAACACTGTTTCATAATCAGCAGCTCTGCTGCATATAGCGATTTGTTTGACCTTATTAATAGGAAAGAACAAATATCTCCTTGAAAATAATGAATCTTTATGACATGAAAAAATAAAAAAACTTAATCATTTAGCAAGAAGCATCATTTCTGTCTTCTGAGGATATATCAATGGTTTGACAAAGAAGTAGTGAGAAGTTTTTAATGAGGACTCAAACTGAATTTAATTTTTCTGTGTTTGGAGTTTTAATAATACATATTATAATCATAAGGTATGTATGCTTCTGATGTCTAATTGTTTAATCATAAATGTAAAGAAAATCATAAAAAGCACTTGTACATAACCCCATTGGTTGCTATGGCTGTTTTATTTCATTTTTCTTCTAACAATTATACATTTACACTTAAACATGTACCTGTACATACATACACACATATTAATGTAGGAAATAAAATTAGTATATGCAGTGTATATAGTTGTTGGACCTTCTTAATATTATCTAACGAGAAATATGAAGATCCAAACAAACCTGTAAAATAAGTATGTGATAACATATTATGCTGTTCCAATCTATTATTTGCATTATATGTTAGCTATTTGCTATTGAAATCGTATAAATGCTCAGATTTTAAACTCCTACACACTCACAACAGTATAGAATTCTTCTAAATATAATGATTTACAGAGTGTTCACATTTCCTTATTACTATTACAATAATATCTAAATTTTAAAAAAGAAATACTAAGTTGTGGACCAGAACATAATTTATTAACCTGTAATGCCACATAATTATAATTCAGAAATACATATTTTTCTGGGACCAAGATTCCCAATATGGTGTCTCTAGTTTCATGTGGTGTATGAAATAGTAATGACAGCCTTTGCACTATTTTTGGAATTTCAAAAGCCAGAATTTAAATCATGTATTTATATACAACAAAGCAAAATGCCAAAGTGGCAGAAATAGCACAATGTGGCAATCGTGCAATGTGTTAACAGCAATAATCTCCATTATCTAAGAATCCAAGGGTGTGATTGGCTAATACATCATTATGATTACCTAAAAAAGGAAAAAAAGATTAATTACTACTTCATAAATGTAATGATTAGGAGACAAAAATCTTCTGAAATATGAAGATAATAATTTTTTATAAAAAGGTATCAGTGATGATTAAAATGGATATAAAAGCCTATGTCTCAAACTATAGTTATTTATATGTCTTTAAATATAAGAACTATTAATTATGAGGTAAATGCTGGTATTAGAAATGTTACCTGATGAGAAAAAATATTATTGAAAATTATCAAATATTTTCAATTATGAGGTACAGCTTGATTAAAAGTTGATCAAATGTAGTATAGTTAACTTAAATATGCTTGACGGTGTCAGTGCTGTTTGGGTGTTTATGACAATGACTTCATGAAAAACATGTCTTATATTTTGTAATTATTATACAAAATTATGAAGAATTATAAAGTTTCCAAGCAGTGTAATATGGAGCTTAAGGATTCCTCCTGCTGGATTTTACACATGTAGGTGCCATCTGAATGCCACAGCATCACACGGTAGTTCTCTTATCTGCCTAGAATGAAACAAGATATACACTCTAAAGTGAATGGAAAAGCCTTGGAGGACTCAGTCCTACACAAAGAACAGCAGTTAACTAAGGAATGCTGACAGCAGGAGAAATAGTTTTCTTCAGGGAAGAGCATAACAAATGGCAAGCCCTGAAAACATAGATGCAAATAACATACAGACTAAGCATGCCTTACAAATATTTGAGAATATATATATATGTGTGTGTGTGTGTGTGTGTGTGTGTGTGTGTGTGTGTGTGTGTGTATACATATATTCATGCAACAACAATTAATGAAAAAAGAGGCCATATATTTGGAAAGAGAGAAATAAATATTAAATGACAGTGTTTGGAGGGAGGAAATTGAAGAGAGAAATGGTGTAATTATGCCATAATCTTAAAAATAAAATTACAAACAGACAAACACTTATCATCTGAGTCATTTTATTTCTAGTTTTTATTTGCAAATGAGAATACCTTATGTTATCTAGTTATCTACTAAAGACTGTTTTTCAAATGAGAATACCTTATGTTTCTATAATATCAGAGCTCATGAAAACTGGTGTGTGTGTGTGTGTGTGTGTGTGTGTGTGTGTAACTAAGATCCCAGAGAGCACAGGAGACTTATTTAAAGTTACCAGGTATACAATATTTAAAACAGATATTGAAAAATTTGTCTTACTAGTGACTTAGTAGATGTTTATCACTTGTTTGAGAAGATTTTCCTTTCTAGAATTCAAAAAATAAGTTTGATTATTAAGTTTGTATGTATTTTTAACAGCAATAACAACACAAAATATCATTTCAGGTAATTCCCTTACCTGTTAGAGACTTTTTTTATTCCTACTCAATGCTTCTGTTCTGTTTACTACTGGACAATACATATAGCTTTAATTTTATTTTATCATTTATTTAATTTTATTTATTATTGCACATATTGACCAAAATCTCCTCCTTGAAGCAAAACATTACAGCTTTAAAAGTAGAATGTTGCTAATATATTAGGGTGGCACTAGTTCAATAATGACTGGCTTAGTAGTGAACAGTAAATTAGGTCAATAGTTTTTAAATTTTTCCAGAAGTTATCAACATATTTTATAATATATAATAGTTATATTTCTTAAATTTTTTGTTATCATAAAGTTGTTACTAAATATTTAAACATAGAGCTCTATATCATTTATTTGCAGAAACGGTGGTGCTGTATTTATAGATTACAGGCATTTGTGAATATTAAAAGATGGTTATTTTTGCACTAATGTGTACCTTAATGCAAGAATATATAATGCTTTTGCATAAATAAATGAGATTCAGGCAACCAGCAATGTCAATTACATGAGTATATTGATTTTACATGCATGATTTGGTATAAACTGATGTTTTAGAAAATTTTGATCATTTTGGTGGATGTGGAAATGATCAAATTGAAGACTTGAAGACATTTTTAAAGTTTAGGGCTTGTTGACAAAAGCAGATGTGTCTTCTGTGTGGCACGGATCTCCTTAGCCACACTTGTCACTGGGAAAGGAGAAATGTTCCAGTCTCAATGAGTTAGGAAACAGTGCTGACTGAGCAGTCCCACACAAAAGAACCAATGTCTTGTTTGTTCAATGCTTGCTCTGCTGTTAGTCCTCCTCTGTTGAGAGGCTTCTTAACAATTAGGTTTCCATCATGGGCAAAATAAATGGCTTCTCCTTCAAGTTGTTCATGTTAGAGGTTTTGGTCACAATAAGGCAGTCTCATCAACACTGGCAATTTGTATTTAGGCAAGGTTTATAACCATGGAGTTTGATAGAAGGTAATGCATGCTGCCTCCAAACCAAGTTTCCAAAACTATTCTACATCATTCTTTATTTTTCTCTTCTTCTTCTTCAAATTACTAAATGAAACTCTCTGGAACCCAATAATCTCTTATTATTTCTACTGCTGCCTGCTCTACTCTATTCTGTTTTTCTGTTCTGTTCTTCTATCCTGATGTTTCCCTTTTGTCTGTCTTGATGTCTTCCTTCTATATCTTTCCTGTTTTTTTTCCTTCTACTGTGTCTTTATTTTTTCTCTTACAGCTTATATACTCCAGCACAATCTTTCATAGAGTTTAAAGATTCCATTGTGGTTACATGCTATTTTTTATGTGAATGATTAGAAAGAATGCAAATAAAAACTGCATGTTTCCACGTCACTTACATGATTAAGATTTTACGTATTGCAGGTGAGGAACAGGATGTCCCAACCACCCGCATACATTTATATCCAAGTGATTTGTTGTAGAATGCCAGAGTATAAGCAAGCGAGGTATTTTTCTTAGTCAGTTCTTTTCCTGACAGACTGTATTTGGCAGTTTCAAAGAAAAAATGAATCATTTTATTACTTATCTCAAAAGATAATCTTATAAAAAATCTTAAAAGAATTATAAATCTAAACTTTTATATGTGAAAAACAGTTCTACTTTAAATCCTCAGGATGCATACCCTCTCAGCAATAGTTGTTGTTGTTGTTGTTGTTGTTGTTTTTATTATTATCAGGAAACTGAGGGCAGAAGTGGTACAAGGAATTGAGCATCATCTTTGATCTTCAACCCATTTAGCAAGAAAGATACATCTGCTAGCAACAGCCAGGCTGCCATTGTTCTTGCTTTTTGACTACAGTGAATCCCTCACTCAACTATGTGCCTTTCTAAATTTTAAATTGTTCCCCAAGATTTTCTATCTCAAAGTCCTTAACAAAAACATCATAACCTAACCTTACTAACAATTCTTCATGTCTAAATTTTTTAAGGGTGGTGGTTGGATCAGTAATCTGCTCCTAGCAGCAGTACTTGGAAAAATCAATCACTATTACTGTAAGAATCAGTAACACTACCCGGTGATGGGCTAGAAACCCCCTAAGAGTTTTCATACAACCCAAACATTATGAGGGGTGTGTTGACCACGAGGACAACAATCAGAGCTCAATTACAGCATTAGGTGTAACCCTTGGTGCTTTGCCTCTCCACGGAAAAAGAGCATAAGTAGAAAATATTGGACCAAAGCAAAGTACAAACCTAGCAGTGCAAACTCTAAATTCTGCACCTCCATGCCTGATGTCAAAACACTCCAGGTCTCCAACTCTTTTCGGCTTTGTTGACAGCCACAAGCTTCCCTCTCTGTCACTTTCCACAATCTGCTATCAGCTCATTTAGGTAAGTATCCAAGCACTCTGTCATTTCCAGTGTCTCTAACACAATCTAAGCTTCTCCTTCTGAGCTTCATGAAATGCTCTTTCCAGGTCTCCACGCAGGGACTGCCTGGCCAAGTCCTTCCTTAACTGTGGAGGAAGATTCTATAACTCCTTTCCAGTATCTTTCTTGACTCTAAAGCCAGAATCTTGTGGCCAAAGCTGCCATGTTTTTCTGCTTGTCAGGACTGAAACTTTGGCACCTCCTTGATTTTTGATTTGCATAAGCTTTCCTTTGTTGATGATGGTTTCCTTTGAGCCTTCTGCTTTCCCTTTCTTTTCACAAGTTGGAAGCTTAGCTGGGTGGAGCCTTGTCCGGAGGGCACCACTCCCCTTATTCCATTTTCTTTTTATCATTCTGATTAATGCACCTTGGCCAATTGCATTAATCTGAAGCTTTGCTTAACTTAACCCCAATACAGGTTTTCAAATATGTTTTAAAACTTGACCATAATGCATATTCCCTTTTATAACATATATATGTATACATTTTGATTAGTTTCTCAAGGGGCTGATTTTGTCAAAAAGGATAAGACTTCTGCTTTAAATTCTGTGTTACTTATGGACATATAAAGTACCTCTTTTTACAAATTTATTTTTTTTAATTAATTTTCATTTCAAGCAAAGTTCTCCCTCTCACTACTCCTCCAGCACCCCTTGCTTTTCCCCCAGCCCACCTCCCATCCACTCTACCCAACAGGTAAGGGCTCTTACTGGGAATCAACACAGTTTGTCACATTAAGTAGGGGCAAGGTCAAGCTCCTCCCCTCTGCATTAAGTTTGAGCATGGCATCCCCTCACAGGGAATGGACTATAACAAGCTAGCTCGTGCACCAGGAATAGATCCTGGTCCTACTGCCAGGGTTCCCTTAGATAGACCAAGCCTGACAACTGTCTTCCACATACCTAGGGCATAGTTTAGACCCATGGAGGCTCGCCAGCTGTCCATATTGGGTTCATGAGTTTCCACGATCTTGGTCCAGCTCTGTAGATTACTTCATCATGATCTTGATCTCACTTGTTCGTATAGTCCTTCCTCGCTCTCTTTGACTGGATTCCTGGAGTTCGGCCTGGTGCTTGGTTATGAATCTCTGTATCTGGTTCCATCAATTACTGGAACAAAGCTCTAACTTATCTGGTGCTGTGCATTGTAGTCTGGTTATCCTTTGCTTTATAACTAATATCCACTTATGAGTGAATACATACTGTATTTGTCTTTCTGAGCCTGGGTTATCTCATTCAGGATGTTTTTTTTTCTACTTTCCATCCATTTGCCTGCAAATTTCATGATGTCATTGTTTTATACAGTTGAATCATTCTCCATTATTTAAATGTACCACATTTTCTTTATCCATTCTTCAGTTGCAGGGCATCTAGGTTGTTGCCAGGCTCTGGCTACTGTGGAAAATGCTGCTATGAATATTGTTGAGCAAGTGTTTTTGAGTATCATTTAGGTATGTGCCAGGACACAAGTGATATCGCTGTGTCTTGACATAGACTTGTGCTCAATTTTCTGAGAAACGCCATTCTAATTTCCAGAATGACTGTACAAGTTTACACTACCACCAGGAATGGAGGGGTGTTCCTCTGACTCCAAGTTATCTCCAATATAAACTGTCCTCAGTAATTTTGATCTCAGCCATTCTGACAGGTATAAGATGATCTCAGAGTCTTTTGATTTTCATTTCCCTGATGATTAAGGATATTGAGCAATTTCTTAAATGTCTTTTGGCCATTTGAGTTTTTTTCTGTTGAGAATTCTTTGTTTAGCTCTTTATTCCATTTTCAATTGGATTATTTGGTATTTTGTTGTCTAGTTTCTTGAGTTCTTTATGTAGTTTGAAAATCAGTCCTCTATCAGATATGAGGTTGGTGAACATCTTTTCCCATTTCTGTAGACTGTTATTTTGTCTTGTTTACTGTGTCCTTTTCTGTTTCAGGAGGTCCCATTTATTGACTGTTGCTCTCAGTATCTGAGCTACTGGTGTTCTTTTTAAGAAGTGGCCTTCTGTGCCAATGAGTTCAAGGCTACTTCCCACTTTTTCTTCTATCAGGTTTAATGTAATTGGTTATATGTTGAGCTCTTTGAACCACTTTGACTCCAGTTTTGTGCAAATCAATACATAAGGATCTATTTGCAGTCTTCTGGTACAGGAAAATTGTCTGTATTCTGTCAATTATGTTTTAAATAAATGCTGATTGGCCAGGCAGGAAGTATAGGCAGGTCAACCAGACAGGAAGTAGAGGTGGGATGATGAGAACATGAGAATTCTGGGAAGAAGGAAGCACTTTGCCCATTCCTGCCCAGATCATCGAAGAAACAGGATGTGATCTACCCCACTGAGAAAGGTACCTAGCCATGTGGCTAACATAGATAAGAATAATGGGTTAATATAAGCTACAAGAGCTAATAAGAAGACTGCGCTAGTGGGCCAATCAGTTTATGACCTAATGTAGACTCGCCTTGTGATTTTTCTGTGGGGGCTTACCAGTCATGGGAACTGGGCAGGATGTAAGCCCCAACAAGTAGGCCCTCCTGTTATAGTCTTCTACATGTTGACATCTAGTTATGTCAGCACCATCTGTTAAGGAAGTTTTCCTTTTCCCATTGTATCTTTTTGGCTTCTTTTTCAAAAGTCAGGTATTCATATGAATGTGGATTAATGTAAGGTTCTTCAGTTTGATTCCATTGGTCCACATGTCTATTTTTATGCTGATACCAAGTTTTTTTTTTTTTTTTTTTTTAACTATAGCTCTATAGTTGAACTTGAAGTCAGGCGTGGTGATCCCTCAAGAAATTCCTTTTATTGTATAGGATTGTTTTAGCTATGCTGGTTTTTTTTTTTCCCATATGATGTTGAGTAATGTCCTTTAAAGGTCTGTGAAGAATTGTGTTGGGATTTTGATGGGAAGTGTGTTGATGAATCTGTAGATTGTTTTTGGTAAGAGTGCCATTTGTATTATGTTGATCCTACCTATCTAAGAGCATGGGAAATCTTTCCATTATCTGATGGATTTCTTCAATTTAATTCTTCAAAGACTTAAAGTTCTTTTCATATAGGATTTTTACTTGTTTGATTAGAGTTACCCCAAGATAATTTATATTTATTGTTATTTTAGAGGGTGATGGTTCTCTGATTTTTTTCAAGGCCAGTTTATCCTTTGTGTATAGGAGGGCTACTGGGTTTTTTTTTTTTTGAGTTAATCTTGTATCCCACCACATTGCTAAAGATGTTTACCAGCTGTAGGACTTCCCAGCTAGAGTTTTTGGGGTCATTTATATATACAATCATATCATCTGCAAAAAGTGATAGATTGGCTTCTTCCTTTCAGATTTGTATTCCCTTGATCTCCCTTTGTTGTTTTATTGCTCTAGTTAGGACTTTGAATACAATATTGAATAGATATGGAGGGAATGGACAGACTTATTGTTCCTGATTTTAGTGGAATCACTTTGAGTTTCTTTCCATTTTATTTGATGTTGGTTGTTGGCTTGCTGTAAATTGCTTTCATTATATTTCAGTATGTTCCTTGTATCCCTGCTCTCTCCAAGACCTTTAAAATAAAGAGGTGTTGGATTTTGTCAAAGACTTTTTTAGCATCTAAAGAGATGATCATGTGTTTTATTTTTCTTTCAGTTTGTTTATATGGTGGATTATATTGACAAATGTTCATATGTTGAACCAACCCTGTACCTCTGGGATGAAACCTACTTGGTAATGGTAGATGATTTTTTGATGTGTTCTTAGATTTGGTTTGTCAGTATTTTATTGAGAATTTTCACATCAATGTTCATAAGGGCGATTGTTATGTAGTTCTCTATCTTTGTTGCATCTTTGTGTGGTTTGGTTATCAGGGTACTTGTAGCCTCATAAAAGGAGTTTGACTATGTATCTTCTCTGTCTATTGTGAGGAACAATTTGAGAAGTATTGGTATTAGCTCTTCTTTGAAAATATTGTCTAATTCTGTTCTGAAGCCATCTGGTCCTGGACTTTTTTTTGGTTGGGAGACTTTTAATGGCTGCTTTTACTTCCTTAGTGGTTATAGGTCTATTTAAATTGTTTATGTGGTCTTGATTTCATTTTGGTATGTGGTACCTATCCAGAAAATTGTTTATTTCTTTAAAATTTTCCAATTTTGTGGAGTACAGTTTTTTAAGTACCTGATTATTCTCTAGAATCTGATGATTTACTTATTGTCTGTTGTTATGCTTGCCCCCTTTTTCATTTTTGATTTTGTTAATTTGGATAATCTCTTTCTGCCTTTGGTGAGTTTGGAAAAGGGTTTGTCTGTTTTGTTGATTTTATTGAAGAACCAGCTCTTTGTTTCATTGATTCTTTGTGTTGTTCTCATTGTTTCTATTTTATTGATTTTTTTTTTTTTTTGATTTTTCGAGACAGGGTTTCTTCGTAGCTTTTGGTTCCTGTCCTGGAACTAGCTCTTGTAGACCAGGCTGGTCTCGAACTCACAGAGATCCACCTGCCTCTGCCTCCCGAGTGCTGGGATTAAAGGCGTGCGCCACCACCGCCCAGCTTATTTTATTGATTTTTAGTACTCAATTTGATTATTTCCTAGCATCTACTACTCCTGGGTGAGTTTGATTCTTCTTGTTTTAGAGCTTTCAGGTGTTCTTTTAATTTGCTAGTATGGGACTTCTCCAATTTCTTTAGGTAGGTGTTTAGTGCTATTTAATACTATCTCATAAGTATGGGTATGCTGTACATTTATTTTCCTTGAGTTCTAAGAAATCTTTAATGTTTTTCTTTATGTCTCCATGACTCAGGGGTGATTCAGGTGGGCATTATCCAGCTTCTATGAATTTGTAGTTATTTTGGAATTTGCATCGTTGTTGAAATCTAACTTAAGCCATGGGGTTATGATAAGCTATAGGGGTTTATTCCAGTTTTTTTGAATCTAGGGAGGTTTGCTTTGCTGCCGAGTATGTGACCAATTTTAAATCCATGAGAAGGTTCCATGAGGTGCTAAGAAGAAAAAGGTATATTCTTTTATGTTTGTGTGGAATGTTCTACAGATGTCTGTTAAGTTCATTTGAGTCATAATATCTGTTAGTTTCTTTACTTCTTTGTTAATTTTCTATGTGGGAGACCTGTCCAGTGGTAAGAGTGGAGTGACCAGTGATTGCTTGTTTCTGTTATTAGGATAGCCACACCTGCTTATTTTTTAGATCCATTTGATTGGAAAACCTTTTCCCAACCCTTTACTCTAAGGTAGTGTCTGTCTTTGAGGTTGAGGTGTATTTCTTGTAAACAGCAGAAGGCTGGATCCTGTTTTTGTATCCATTATCTTAGTCTGTGTCTTTTTATAGGTGTATTGAGTGTCTTGATATTAAGCGATATTAATGACCAGTGGTTGTTAAATCCTGTTATTTTTCGGTAGTAGTGTTTGTGTGTTTCCCTTCTTTGAGTTATGCTGGGTTATCAGATGTATGTGCTGTTGTGGATGTAGTTAGCTCTTTGGGTTGAGGTTTTCCTTCTAGTACTTTCTGTAAGATTATGTTTGTGGATACATTTTTTTTAAATCTGTTTTTGTCATGGATTATCTTGTTTTTTTTTTTCCCTTAATGGTGAATGAAAGCTTTGCTGGGTAGAGTAGTCTTGGTTTGCATCTGTAGTCTTAGTGTCTGGAGCACATTTATCCAGGATCTTCTGGCTTTTATGGTTTCCATTGAGAAGTCAGATGTAATTCTGATAGGTTTACCTTTATATGTTACTTGACCCTTTTCCTTTGAAGCTCTTAATATTCTTTCTTTATTCTGTATGTTTTGTGTTTTGATTATTATATGGTGAGGGGATTTTTTTTTGATCCAGTCTATTTTGTGTTCTGTAAGCTCTTTGTACCTTCATAGGGATATCCTTCTTTAGGTTGGGAAAGTTTTCTTCTATAATGTTATGGAATATATTTTCTGTGCCTTTGAACTGGAGTTCTTCTTCTTCTACCCCTATTATTCTTATGTTTATTCTTTTCATGGTGTCACAGATTTCATGAATGTTTTTTGTTAAGAATTTGTTGGATTTAATGTTTTCGTTGACCAATATGTCTATTTCCTCTATAGTATCTTCAGCGCCTAAGATTGCTTCTTTTATCTCTTGTATTCTGTTGGTTCTACTTGTCTCTTTAGTTCCTGTTCACTTATCCAGATTTTACACATTCAGAATTCCCTTAGTTTTTGTTTCCTTTATTACCTCTATTTTATTCTTCAAGTCTTGAACTGTTTTATTTACCTGTTTGATTGGTTTTTTTTCTTGGTTTTCTTGGTTTCTTTGAGGGATTTATTAATTTCTTCCAACGTTTTGTTTGTCTTCTCTTCCATTTCTTTAAGGGAAGTAAGTTTTTACTTCCTCTTTAAAGGTCTCCATCATTTCATAGTGTTATGTTTAAAGTCATTTTCTTCTCCTTCTTCTGGGTTAGTATGATCAAGTTTTCCTTCTGTGTGTCTGCTGGGTTCTGGTCTTACCATGTTGCTTTTTAGGATGTTAGAGAAATTCTTGCCTTGGTGCCTACCCATCTCTCCCTTCAAATGAGGCTGCCAGTGTCTTGGTGTCTTGGTCCAATCCTTGCTGTCGCTGTCTTTTAGATCTCCTTAGTATTGGAGCAAGGCAAGTTTCAGGGTTCCACAGAACTCAAAGGTGAATAGGTGAGTTTGGAGGCAGAGTGGGTTGGGGGGTAGCCTAGTGGCAGAAAAATTCCCTGCTAGCTGGCTAGAAAAGCCAGGGGAGTTGGGGACGGGCCCTTGGGTTTTGTCCCATTGGAGAGGTCCTAGAGAGTGGGGTGTCCAGCTGTCCAGCCCTGTGGCTGTTGACTTACCTCCCAGTTCCCCTCAGAATTGGAGCAACTGTGTTCCAGGGTTCCACTGAGCTCACAGGCTAACTTTTGGGTCCACTAATGAAATTTCAAGAAGGAAAACTGTACAATAATGAAGGGAAGTAGAGAGATTTGTGAACCCAAATTTTAAACTCCAATTTTCCCTGCCTTTTTTGTTGCATACTTTTTTATTTTTAGCAAGTATGTAATGGTCTGTTTAATAAAGTAGAAAACTCTTGATGACTAAATAGTTTTCTGCTAACTTATGACTATCGTTCTTTTTCTATATTACACTATTTTTTGTTCAAGTCTATCACATGAAAGAACATAAGGAAAAAACGTTTAAAACAGCAGTTCTCAAGCAGGGGGTCATGACCCTTTAGGGGTAAATGGCCCTTTCATAGGAGTCATATACCAGATAATCTGAATATCAGATATTCACATTATGATTCCTAACAGTAGTAAAATTGAAGTTATAAAGTAGCAACTACAATAATTTTTTGGTTGGGGGTCACCACAACATGAGGAATTATATTAAAGGTCATAGTTTTAGGGAGGTTGATGAGCACCATTTTCAAGAAACCCATGTTAACATTTCTTTACCTCAAACTAAAAACAATTTTCAGAGATGCATATTGATTGTAAATCTATAATTTTGTATGTAATAGTGCCTTGTATTTACTAGTCGAATTTAGACAAAAAATATCAAGTAAAGTAGCAACATAATTAAGGAAAACAAGAAAAGGCATGGAAAAATTTGTATGCAATATAGATTGGAAGCAACTAGCAACTGTTTATATGTTATGAAGTTATTTCTAAATTCTAAAGAAATAAAAATCTTGATATATATAAAAGCATATATTGTCTTTTAATATTATATACTTTATACTTACATAGTTTTTATTTTTAATTTACAGTTACTATTTCTTCAAAAATTATAAACGTTTGTACTCCTGGTTGAGTAAAAATGAAAAAATTAATAGACATATATTTTATACTATATGCTATATATTTATGTGTATTTGAGTAGCCTGACTCATAAAAAAGTTATAAATACCCATATATGTGTCTTAAATTATTAGCAGAGTTTCTTGGTCTTCCATATTGCTGTATATATATGTTTATATTATATGGTACATTATATTTAATATATTATGCATATAAATTGGGAAATACCATGTATACAATATATAGAATATTATATAGAAACAATTTTAGAGAAAGAAACTTCTAGTGCAGTTTTGTTCTGCAAATCTATTTATTCCACTCACCTAACCACATCAATACTCCCCATAACTAGTTAACTTATTTTCTTCCTTAAAACAACTTATTTATTTGTTTTTTTCTTTCTTTCCCAACAGCATTGCCAAAATAGTATGCTCTCACATCATCATCATCCACACTTCACATCTGCTTTCTCTCTTAGATCACAAAATCTAGTCATGGCTTCACATGCTCAAAATCTTTTATCAATACTGATAATTTTATCATTGTCTTTGAAGTTTAATATGTGCTACAGCATTCTCAGCATCTTGGATGAATTCCTTTCCTTTATTCTCATGCCATCCTATGAAGTTGCTTTCTAGATGAGAAAGCAGGCATACAGAAGTTAAAAATGTTCACAAAGTCACAACACAATGAGTGAGTAGCAGTAACTTCACTAAAGCTCTTTCCATTTATTCCACACAATGTCATCAGCATCCTTTGCTCCACAAACTAAAGTTTAAGGTTATTTGTGTATAACTAATGGTGTACTGTGCATTTTGCTTCATTGCACAATGAGCTTCCATCTTCCAGTATTTGCATTTCTTTGACTGAAGAAGCCCCTGGAGTCTGCTTAAGACCTGTGCTACAGCTTTCAGTATCATGACTTAACACTCATCTCAACTAATGATCAAAGGGACTCAGTGTATAGATATGGGAGCCCCACTCAGATAACTCTGGTTCTGTAGAGTTCTGGCTTCTGAGTTTCCTTGTGGAAATAAGCAAATTAAAAATTAGCATTCATAATAACATGTCTTTAATTGTCTCTCATCCTTCCAATATCATCATAGCTCTTACATGCATATTTTATTGGTTATTTATAAAAATACTTAATTATATTTTCAACTTTTGCTGAGCCACTCTTTCCTAAGAAACTAAAGCACCTGGTATGAATTTTTGCTTCTAGATTTCTGCCAAACCAGCTACTATACCTGCTCTTTTATTTCTTTATTTAAAGCCTTTACTTGAGCAAAAGTTCAGTACCTTGGGTTTATGCACTCTCTCCATCCTATGACTTTGCAGCATTCAGTTCCTCCAAATGGAATGATAATATGCAACCCCCTATTGCTTTTGTGCATGTGGACCAAAGAACATAAGAGAGAGAGAGACAGAAATAGAAGTACACAGAGAGATATACATACAGTGGGTTAGAGATTTAAATGTGTATAGTAGCTATGCATACAAACTCTAGAAGAGGATGCTGGATGTCCTGCCCTGTTCTTATTGCTTCTAGACAGCATCCCTCATTGAATATGAAGCTAGTCTTGCAGTCAAAAAGGTCAAGTGGCCCTCCTGTCTCTAACCTCTCATCACCTGGGTTAAAGGTGTACATGACGCTGTCCTAATCTTATATTGGTTCTGTGATTCAAATTCGGATCTTTTATTTCTACGGTAAGCTGTCTTACCCTCTGAACTATCTTCCCAGGTTGAGAATGCTCATTCTTAGAACAACCAAGAAATACTTGCACATCCTTATCCTTTCTTTAAAGCTGACACATCACATCAGAGGATTCCCCTGATACCAAAAGTAGTTATTCTAATATGATTCATATTTATTTCCCCCGATGATTATTCTGGTGATTTTAAGAGATCCAACTGTCTTCCCATTAAAATTCAGGCATTGTGGCGACATAAATTGGATCATTCCATGTCTATATTTTTACTGCACAGAATAAACAGTTTGTAAACCTGTCAAATGAATGGCTGAAGCATGTCAGTGTTTTGTTTAACAGATTATTAATTATAAGCAATGAATTTTTATAGATAGTTAGTGGCTCATAAATTGATGAGATCCTTTATTTATTGACCCCAATGTTATGTTATGATTAATGTTTTGACGTGGTCTAAAGGTTTTTCTCTATCTATGTTACAAATATCACAATGCTGAGTACAGCTCTACAGTATTTATGACAATAAAGAGTAACTTCATTAGTTTGATTGGAATTTGGGAAGCATTTAGTAACAACTTCTATACTGCTATAGAGAAATAGGGCACAATAACATACTTACATTATATGTGACTATATTTACAATTTTATTGCGTTTTAGTGAAAGGAAAATTTTCCCTGACAGCATACCATAGTAGTATCAATACTAAATATATTCTTTAAGTATGGCACCAGAATTTTATTAGGGAGTTAATATTATGAGCTAAAATTTTAATAAAAGGAATCCAAATTGACTCATTAGCTGAATAAGTTCTGAACAATTAAATGTCATGGTAAGTTTCCAAAAACATGCTTCCATATAGATGATTCTGAATATGTAGCTTTCCTTTATTCAGTATATCAGAACTAGCTGCTTGAAATAAAAATATCCTCAAATTTTTATATTCCACTTTACCCCCAATATCTTAGAATGAAAGAAACCACAGAAAGAATGGCTGTAAAGGGGGCAAAATGTTCTATAAGCACCAATAAGCTTCTGTTATGCCCTGGATTTCCCTGATGTTGTGCAGATATTTTAAATATGATTTTGAAAATGCTTTTTGTTCTCAGTGACACTTCTCATATTGCCTGCAGAGCAGCTATTTGTGTGTCTCCCTTTCACACCTAACACTTTTCTTTTCCCACCTCCCATTTGTGAAGGGAATTTTTAAGTGCAGTTGAGTCGAGGAATTCAAAATTATGGTTCCCAAAGCAAGTGTGACTCAGGCAGGTTGTGAACTAAGGAAATAAAGAAGATGGTTATGCTCAACTTGTATTTTTATTCATTTCACAAACCTTATTCCCTGGAATAGCCTCTTGAGACAGGAGCCTTACGGAGATTCACTTCAGCAAATTCTGTACTCATTTTGTGGTCTCTAAAATGAAAATGGAATTGACCAAAGTGACTGTTAACATAGGATAGGGCAATTTCTTTTCTCCCCCAGGCATGCACTTCTCTTTTGGTTTGTAATGTCTTTACCTCCTTCTAAATATCACACTTGCAAACCCTACTCAGCCATCTGAAACTCAACTTCAGCTTCCTAGTCAGCCAACACCCACACTTTAAATGATTCTATAACTAACAAATTTATTTCTTTGTTATTTTTATAATTTTTATAAAACAGAATAAGTATTTATGTTTTTATCACTACAATATTAATCTTACCCAAAGAAAAATTTATTTTGTCAACTAGTAAGTGATCATCACCTTATCCTTTACCAATGTCAAATAAGCTTGAATTATTTTATGAGTCTCTCAAAAAGAAAACTATCATTTGTTTTCTCTCATATGCAGAATCTAGATTTAAGAAGCGAAATGAGAAGCAAGCCGAAAGACAACAGTTGGGAGTAGGGAGTAGGGACAGGCAGGAAGGAGAAAGAGATAGGAGTAGGCGTGAAGGGTGAGCATTATCAAAGTACATTGTGTACACCTGTGAAATACTGCAATGAAATCCATGATTCAGAATGAGTAACATGTGCCAACAAAAATGAAGGAGTGTCTTCTCATCAACTTGAGCAGTCACTTCAGTCATTTGTTTCAAAGAGGCCTCTCCTCTGGGATTGCTGAAAGCTTGCTGGTCTTTTTACATCAATCAAGTGAGATTTCTGTTATCTTTTGTTTTAAAGATTCAATCTCCTTGAAGATCATTCCTAATATCTTTTCTAAGTGTATTGGCATGATGCACAGAAAAAACAGTGTTTAGCTTGGCTCCAGACTGACTCAGAGTCTGAGCTCTTCAAAGTGAAGATCAATGGTATCCTTACATTTTTAACCACAGTGTGTATTGGATACACTAATATTGTTGGACAAATGAGCAAATGAATGGCATCTATGGTAGCACTTGATGATGCTGGTTTCCATGTATAAGCAGCTTTTACTTTGTATTGTTAACAGGTGGTGACTAAATGGATCATGTGTTTATTTCTTTCTGTGTACTCATTATGAACCACACACCTGAGCTCAGAAGATGCTCTGCTCCTACTTCATCTGGGTTCTCATAAGGCAGAATTTCTCCATTTTCATAAAGATCAACACATACTGTAAGTAAATGAGTAGAAATGATTAAGTTACTTACAGCCTTACAGAAACAACGTCATTGTGTATAGAAATAGAGAAAGCTTCCTCAACGAGCTGGATGGAAGTTACAATTATGAAAAGTTTAAATTAATGATATATCAGACAAAAGAAGAATCCTGAGTAAAACTAGGGGAATTAAAATGTTTCTGATCTCTGGTCAGCAGTTTATCCTGGCCAGGACAGCAGCGATTGAATAGTCTATACAAACGGAAAAGAAACAGATAAGAAGTTAAGGTTTTTGAATTTTAAGGGGCTATATTGATTAGCTATTAAGTGGCTTTGGGAAGGGAAAGCATTCCCTTGACCTCTTGGGAGCAGTAATTGAGGGGCCTTTTAAACTAAAGCAACCAAGGAGGTCTGGCAAGAGAAAAGGTTATATGGTTTTATTAGATTTTATTAATGATTTCTGTACATTATGACTTGAGACAAAATACTTAAATTCAAAATAGTAGTTAGCTTTGGGTATGTCACTTTCATAAATAAGAGGGGGGTTTGGCTTTAATGAATGATTAGTCATTTCAAATAAGCAGTGACTACATGGGGGAGTTTAAGGAAATGAGGAGTTATCTTCGTGAGAACTGTTGACCCTGTTTTCTTTCAATGATGACTTCAACTCCAATGGCAATGACTCTTCCTCTTCCTCATATAGTGGGATACCAAAAGGAAATATATGCTTCTGACATTCCTAGGACACACAATCTCAGAAAACTCCCTATTTCTCAGGCTCTTAAAATCTTTCTGCCCCCTCTTCTGAAGTGATCCCAAGACTTGGGTGCAGGAGTTATATGATATATATGTTATATCTATATCTAACTATATGTATGCATAAATCTATATCTGTGTCTATATCTATGTCTAACTATGTCTATATCATTGTTGTATCTATTTGTTATATCAGTTGAGATTGGGCTCCCCACTGCTTCATTATGATTGATTGTGATTGTAATGTTTTCATCTAGTACAAAGAGAAGTTTCTTTGATGAGTGAGGACTACATTGATCTGTAAGACATTTAGCCTGTAGTTAGATGTTATGCTGGTTTAGTAAAGTGGCAGTTGCAGATTTTCCTCCAAGTTCTATAACTTGACTTACCCTAGGTTTCCAGCACCAAACATGATTTCATATTTGTTAAGTACATCATAAATTCAAATAGAACATATAGGCATATAGGAATATAAACAATTATTGATGAAAAGATCAGTCATGAAATTGAATGAGAGCAAAGGGAGGTACATGAGAATGTGTGGGAGAGGAAATGATATATTATAATCTCACAAAAAATGAAAATGAAGGAATGCTTGGTTTCAAGCAGTTGAGGGGAAGACAGAGAACTCTTTTTGAATCTCGTAACTCAACAGTGTTCTTCGGAAAATAATCTTTATAAATAGTGACATATATGAGGATTGCGTATTCCAACCATTTCAGAGCATTGAATACTTAATTCTATATCTTTATCCTCAAGTTATGTGTTTACTAAGCCTGTCATTAGTTTAAGCAAGCAACTTTCTGCTTTACATACTTTCCTGTCTCAAGCAAGGCATTTATAAAATAGTAGTCGGCTTCTGTTGAACTAGTCTACTATATTGACAGAAACATGGAGAGAACAACCTCAGTTCCAGGGCTTCGTGTCCAATCACCTGAAAACGTGCTTGAGACAGTCAGTCTCAAATTACCCCCTTTGACTTCCCAGTTGTGTGACAAACATAACTGCTTGTTTAGTTCTAATTAGTGATTATGAGAGATGATCTGTTATGAGAAAAAATTGCATATTTCAATAGACAGTGTCTCATTTGATAATATATCTTTCTGTGTTTATTATAGGACTATATGTAGATATAAGTAGAAAATGAAATTGTATTTGAAGAACTATACTTGAACATAATAGTATAAAATCCTGTGTAAATACTATGGAATCCAAGTTTCCCATTTACCACTCTGGGTATTATAAAATGATGTCTTTATCGCCATTAGTTCCTTGAACAATTATGGTAGCTGTTATAATTCCAGACTGAGATAATACCAGCCTTTCTGCAGACAAGAAGAGATGAAATACCTTGCCATCAGTTGCAGAAGCATCACATAATTCCATTAGGAGCACTTATGTTGCTATGGCACCATCTGGCTATCTCTTGTTAGGAAGTCTTTCACAGATTTATTCATGGCTGAAGAATGGGCCAATGGACACATGCGACAGATCATCGCTGTCAGTCTTTTATCTTCAAGAAACCATCACTGCCTTTTTTCTTTAGTGCTTCCTGGAGAGGTTCTTAAACCCAATGTTAAGATTTAAAACTTCCATCTTTGAAAGGATGTTTATACTTCATATTTAAAAAAAAATGAATACTCTTGCAAGCGGAAGAATCAGATTTTAGAATGAAAAGCAGAGAAACAAAAGTTCTACCTGCCAGTTGAAAAGCCTGTCTGAGTGAACAGTATTAATCAGAAGGTATAGCCACAAAGCGTCATCCACTTAAAAGAAGCAAGCAGCTTTGGTGAACGGAGAATGATATCCTTTTTAAATCTGAGCTTCAATCTAACACGTTTAAATGTTTATTTGCATTTTAATTGCCTGAAAACAGTAGGATATTAGTGAAATTCCTCAGAAGGCACATAGTCAAAAGACTCACATAGGCCTGTAGTTAACGATTCTCAATGCAGTGTTGTGAATGCTTCCTTTAATGAAATGCTTTCAGATGGGACTATCTAGTTGTAATTCTGTGGTATTGTGCAGGGCTGTTAAGAAATGCCTTTACCATGGCTTTCCAATATTTAAAGTAAGAGATATGGTATCCTTTTTAGATAATGATCACAAAAAAATGTCATGCATGACAATCGTGTTCACATGGTACGAGTTAACAATTGTCTATATATCTACCTCCCTTGACAGTTTGCATCACATAAGAAATGAACAAAGATTTCATTTAGCAGAAATTCTTTAGAAATCACTTGGAGAATTGAAAGTTTCTCCACGATTCCTATTTGTAGACTAATGCAATTACAAACAAAGAATAAACACTTTCTCTTTAGACTTCTACCTGCCCCCAACAAGACCTGCAACAATGTTTTGATGTTCATACATATCAAAGCCTCTATTGAGTGAGTGTGCTTAAATGGCTGAAATGCCAACAACTGGGACAGCTAAGATCTGGGATAACTTTATTTTTGCTGTGAAAATCAATATGAAGCTTAGGCAAAAATGTTGTAGAAAATGTACCCTCTTTTACATTAATACCATAAGTATCAAATTAGGTAAGAGAGATACATTTGTGATAAAATTAATTACTTAGAAAAATCAAGTGTGAAGTAGGTTATCTGTGGAAATTCTTAATTTTTAATAAATTTTCTTCCACAATGTCCTATTGCCCTTCTTATTTGCTGAGCTATCATCAGATTGCTGTAATGAATAATTTATTGACATTTCCCCCTTCACTTTCTATAAGAAAAGAAAGGTATCAAATGCAGAAAGATTTGGACAGCTGCAATGCCAGTCCATTTTGCACATGACTTCACATCTATGGAAGCATAAATTACGTATGTGAATTACAGTGTTGACAGATGCATAGTCATACAGTTACATGCGTATGTAAATGTGTATATCCTTTGAAAGCTGAGGACAATGAAAAATAAATTTCAACAGCATAGACAGAGATAAAAATAATTACTTTCTTTCTGAATTTAAAACATAGTGTTTCTGCACCTAAGTGTAATGATCATGAAAAAGAATCGCTGATTTGGTGTGTGTGTGTGTGTGTGTGTGTGTGTGTGTGTGTGTGTGTGTGTGTATTTTGTTATAGATGCTGACATAGGCACTTTTATGCATGAATGAATTTCCTCTTTCAAACTATGATGCAAATGAAGATAAAATGATATAAAAATTGGTGTACAGAAGGTTCATATACTTATGCTGAAGGTTCAGGATGATTAGTTGGTAGAGTCAGGAATAGACCCTCAAGTACTTTGTACTGCACCTTTCTCTTAATTGTTATTTTATGTTGCTTCATTGTGGTTACAAACCAGCTTGAAAATGAGATGTACGTGGTTAAGGAAAAGTAATATGCTTTGTGTTTATCCTTCCCCCAGGATTTCACACCTCATTTTCTTGCATTTTGATTATTGTTTTGCATTTTAGTATTTATGCTATTGGAATCTCAGACTTCCAAAGATCAAGAGCCACCTCCCTTAACTGTACTTCTTTGGAATGATCTAAATCAGATGATGCAGCACCAAATAAATAGCAACAGTTACTCTAGCATTTGTATTGTGTGATAGAAATTGATGCCTTAACCCACTTCTCATCTCTTTATCTGAAGCATTTCTTTCATATTTTTTAGTGGTACAAGATATGCAAACATTACATTTTCAGTCTTATTGCTGAAAGTGTAATACCCCTAGTAAGTACATCATCTATTATCAGTCAGAACATGAATTCTATCCAGATCATGTGCTGTGTTGCAGGAAAAGAGAGGTTCTATTAGTTAGTGGGCATTTGATTTTGAAATGACTTTCTCACTCATCAGCTGCCCCCCTGTTTGTCAGGCCTTAACTCTATGCTCATAGTCTTTTTTTTTTCTGGTCTTCCCCTATTGCTCTGCATTCAGGGACATTCACATGGAAGACTGGAGGGTGTGAAGCATACAAAGTTCTGGGCGTTTTTGATAAAATGTTTTGTAAATGGTCTTGTTATGATCATGCTTTTCTCCAGATGACTCAGAAAGCTGAGACTGTAACCATTTCTACGTTTCTTCCTCATAACCCATAAGTTGGTTATACTGTCTATTGTCTATCTGGGTTTCTTCACCAGCTTTTATTTTGGTTTTTATTATTTCCATTTCTTATACTATTGATTGCCTATGTTCAACTCTATTCTTCTTGTGTAAAATAAGCCGGTTTTATTTTCCTTATTGGACTGAGAATGGAGCAGGCTACACCAGAGTTGTGCAGTGCCCAGCAATGTCACCTTTTTGGTATGCAGAGGAGGTACTAATATTATTCTTGTTATAATTTGTTTCCTTCTTTATATAATTATCTTTGTAGCAACAAGCTTCATTTTTCTCTAATCAGTAAAGAACATTTCCATTCAAGTGACCTTTTCCCCCCGATGCTTCTATTCCCCTTTGCCAGTATCCATACATTTTAAAGGGCAAAAGATAAACAACACAATAAGAATTATATAGCTCATACTTGTTTACCACAGTATTTTTTGATGGTTAGAAAAAGATCTGCAAGAAATATAAGTTTTATAAATATAAGAAAATTATGTCTCCAAAAAGTTTGATCCCCAGAGGGAAGTAGTGCTTCAACTACTTGCATCTTTCTGAAACTGTCAATCACTGAAAAGTGAAGGATGGTTTCCCTCATGCCTACCAATGAAAATTCATTAGAGAGCAATTCTTCACCTTCCTAAAGTGGTAACAGAGAGGGCCACAACCAGTGCCGTCATCTATCGTGCTCCAGGACAGAAAAGCTCACAGGAAGTGTTGCATGCTCTTGGAATTGCTGATTAAGGTTCAGCTCCTGATTCCTGGTATGGAACTCTAGGATTCACAAGATGCTTGCTACAATTATTTTCCAATATGGAAAAATGTAAACACATGAATTATAATTCCCAAGCCAGATGGGGAAAGCATACCATCTTCCTTTGGCTTCTGTACTGGCTTGCTCTGTAGTGCATTCAGGAATATTGTTTACTTTTCTTTTCTGATTTTTTGTTTGTTTGTTTGTTTGTTTGTCTGTAGCTTTGGAGCCTGCCCAGGAACTAGCCCCTGCAGACCAGTCTAGCCTCGAACTCATGGAGATCCACCTGCCTCTGCCATTTGGGTGCTAGGATTAAAGGTGTGTGCCACCACTGCCCAGCTACTATCTACTTTTCTACAAATGTCATAGCCTTAACTGAAGCTGATTTATTCTTTACCTAAATTCTATATCTGGCCCTCTTTATTATGAGATAAATGAGAACATCTTTGTTGCTGTCAATCTCAAGAATGCTGTAGCATTTTACATATAAATATCCCTAAAATGCACTGATTTCTCATTCTAGAGTTTAACATTCTTTCTCTGCAACCACACCTAACTACAAATTTTATACTTTTGAAATCTTTTCCATAAGCTTTTTTCCCCAGTCATCTTTGGAATGACTCTTAGCATGTATTTAGCAGGACAAAAGCAATAGGTTTATTGACTCAGAGATTCAGTTACTCCTGAGCTCTTAAAGAAGGAATGTGTGTGTGCTGATTCATGTTTCTATACATGCCTACAATCCTTTCTGCTCCATATCCTCTGTTTACATAGCAAGCTAAGAATGCAATCACTGTCTCTGGAGCTTGGTTTGTTTCCTCTTTCCTTGTGTATTTGTAGTGTCTTTCCCTAACAGTGAGAAATCTTGCTCCAGCCATCTGACCCTCATTTACTTTCTTCTTAATCCTCAAGGCACTTGTATGGTAGTGTTAGAATTCTTAACCTGTATTTGTATCACAAGCAACCATATGATCTAGTATACAGTGTTTGTGTAACAATATTTTTATCTGTTCATTATACTTTTCTGCAATAATACTTTGTTTCAAAGTTCTCTTTTTATATATAGTGCTTTGCATGTATGTCTATGCACCACATGCAAGCACTTCCTATGGAGGACAGAAGAGGGCATTGAATTCCCTGAAAATTGAGCTAAAGACAGTTGTGAGCCACTGTATAGGTACTAGGAATCAAACCTGGGTCCTCCAGAAGAGTAGCAACAGTTCTCTTAACCACTAAGCCATCTCTTCAGCATGTTTCAAAGTTCTTTACTCCTTTAGTCATCTTCCTTCCTTTCTCCCTCCCTGCCTCCTTCCCAGCCTCTCTCCCTCCCTCCCTCCCTTCCTTCTTTCCTTCTTTCTTTTCTTTGCATGATTGTGCTTTATAACTTATTCTTTAAATGTATAGTTTAATAGCTTATCCAGTTCCATTGTTCTAGCACTGGATACAAGAATTTATCCTAAATTTCTCCTGTATATTTCCTGAGTTTTGACCTCACTCATCCTTATCACTCACCAACAAAAAAAAAAAATCTACTGAGTTTTTATCTAGTTATGAATATTAGACATGCAATAAAAAACTAAAACTTTAATTTCTAGTTTTCCATCACATAGCAAAAAAGAATAAACTTATCAGGATATGTTATTCCTTATGACCCATTCACAATCTCCTCTGGTCTCACTGGTATCTCTTATACTGACTGAGCTTTTTTTTTCTGATCTTGAGAAGTTAGTTCTTAGACCTCACACAGTACCTGAAAGACCACTATTCTACTATTCCTCTTCCCATATTGGAACCATTAATATACAGTTTTGTCTCCCTAATTTGAGACTGAGCCTCATTATAGCAGATGCTGTAACTTTCATCTCAGTCTCTCTAGTGCCTAGCACAGGTCAAGACTTAGAATAACACTGATTAAAAGGAGATGGTACAAGCAGAAAAAGTGTGCTAGGTTGTGGAGGGCTGGTGGGTAAAGTCAGAAAGGAAAAGAGAAAGCTAATGGTAAGCCACTGTTAAGATCTCTATGGCTAAGGGAGAGAAGCCTTACTGTAAATAAGGTTCAGACAGGGTTAATGGCACACACATTCACTGTGGCTTTGCGGTGACCTTGTACTCCATGAGAAAAAGAAAAGAGGAAAGCAATATGTTAGGATTCCTTACAAATTATTGTCCATTGCCCTCTTTAAAATAGAAGTCATACACACTGTGCGATGTTTGATAACATGCTTTAATTCAAAATGTAGAGGAAACTCAGAAGATTTTCTTTGGGGAGGTAAGGCCTAGAGAGAAAACTGCTTTGAATCTTGGGTTTTTTGAAACACATTTTACTGAGTCAGATAAGAAAGTAGAGCTGATAAGAGTGAATTTTACTCAGATTGAGTCTAATCAGGAAATAAGACAATGAAAATAGTTGCAGTTCTGCAGGAAAAATAATAACATTTTGGAGTTAAGTTAGCCATAAATATGAGAGCTTGAATGGGTACTTTTCTGGTCAATATACAGACAAGAGTTTTCTGCCCAGATGCAAATAAATAGGCCCCAGATTCATTTATGTGTTATGAAAATACTTGAAAACTTTCCCTGTCCAATACCATTTTATGTTCACATAGAATATTTTCTTGTGTGAAATAAAGGGCCACCTATGCAAAGAAGCATTTATAGAACATGGGGAAAATAAAAACAGCCTTTTCCTTAACATAGTAAAAGCTTAAATATACCATTTAACACAACATAACTCAGCCTTAGGCATTTCAGAGCAAAATGTTCAGGCAGGTTTTACAGAAAGACCCATGGTTTTAGCTATCCTCCAGAATGAGTGTGATGATCTCTGTGTAGAAGGAATGCTTTTCTAATGCAAAGAAATTCCCCACTGACCAGACTTACTGAGTCTCATTTTTCTTTTCCTAAGACGTTGTGTAGATTCACAGGTTGTAAGATATTTGTGCAGCTATTAAGGCTTACCTTGAAATGGCACACCCATTTTTTTCCTCCAAGAAAATGATAATTTCTAATAAACTAGTCTAATAACTAAATTGTTCTTCCAGTGGACAACTTCATTCCATTTTGATTTTTGAGATAATAAATGCCTTCCATGAGCTAGATCTACGCATCATATATTAATTAACTATTAACTAATAAGCATATACTATAGGGATGCACAAGGATAAAATTGTGATACAAGAAAAGAAATATTTATCCCAATATGTAAAATAAAATAATTTTTACAAAAAGCTCCTCATATAATTTCCCTTCTAATAACCACCTTCTAAAATTATTTCTATTTCTTCAAATGTAGGAGGATTGTACATTGTATATCAAGACCCATGTGTATATTGTAGCCTGTGTACTGACGTCCTGGTAAATATACTTATGAATGCATCAAAGGCAATTAAGGTATGCGGTTTTGATTAGGTATATAGTTAAACTGCATTAACAGCTTTCAGTATGGTGGGGGGAGAAATAATCTATTCCAGGTTTAACTTATTGTACAACGTTATTACTATTCTCTGAATCTGAAAAATCATTTTGAAAAGTATTATATTTCATTTCCTAAAAAGAAATATAAAAAATCTCATTTCTTTGTGCAGAGTGAATTTCAGCTAACATTTTGTACAATGCCTAAGGCCAGCAGGCACATATGGATTGAGTTTTATAATTATTCTCATTATTATTTACAAAAACACAGAGCACAGTTATATTGTGTCAACCCTTCCTATGATCCCAACACCTTGGCATCACTCAGAAACTGGTTTCTGCCTTTGAGGCTCTGTGATTTCCTTTAGGCAAAAACAACACCTGCCCCTGGTCTAGGCGAATGCACAAGCAACAGATGGAAGAACACTTAGCAGAGTTCCTAGTTTACAATAAATACTTGATACCTTGCTGTATAGGCTAAGGTTCGAGATCCAGAGGACAAACAGACTTTGACCAAGAACTGAACTTCAAACTTGGTGTCTCAATTTCCCCAGTGCCAAATTAAACCATTCTCTTTGGCTCTGTAATAGTCTCCCTGTCTGCTTGACAATAACCAGCCATCTCTCTAATTAAATCTATAAAACTCTCTCCTCTCTGGCTACCCTATTCTTCCTGCCCCCTCTTTTGGCTGCTACAGTCTGTTCTCTAATACACTTTGCCCTGTGATGACATTCTTCTTCTTGAGTGTAACTTACACACTGACTCTGTTCAATAAGGACCAACTCTGCAGCACAGCCCCTCAGTCCTTTGAGCATGCCTTTGACCATACTCTGCTCCACGTCAACACTCTGCTCTCCACCATACCTATCTCCTATATCTATCTACCTTTCTTCCTTTTACCCCCCCCTTCCTTGTATACACACCTTGCACCCTCGCTGTACTATAGTCTATGACAACAGTAGATCTCCTGATTGCATTCTATTTTCACATTTCACCCTGGTCCTTAACTCCTCTGTTCCATTACTCATTCTTCTGATACTGCCTAATCTCTTAACTGTAGTCTATTTCTTGACAAACCTTAAACTCATGACTTCTTTATGTCTCTAAATATACCAGCTCCCCTCCTTCCTACAGCTCTGGCCTTTAGCAAATCTTTTCCTCCTGAATACTGCCTATTGTTCCTGGCTACACGTTTCTCTCTGTTGTCACTGCTACCTTGTATTGTTCTGGTTGCTGCTTGGGTATACACAGTTTCTCGCTGCATTCTCCTCAGCAATTAGCACATTCTCTGTTCTGATTGCATCTATTGCAACAATATTTGCCTATCTTGGTTTCCTACGCCTAATGCATGCTCTTGGCTTTCTCCTCTGACCTCATTCTCACCTATACAAGTCTCACTACATTTGGAAGAATGATGTGGACAAGTTAAACATTTTGGGGTTTTTCTGTGAAAGTTCTGCAGCAAGTGTTCCTAGAAGTGGCCATGGAAAAGCAGCCATAGACAACAGTAAACAGATACATGTAATTGTGATCCAAAACTTTTTCTGAAGTCAGCTAGCAGTCAGGACTTGAAATGTCATATGGAGATCTGCAGTATCTTTTAATCTGTTGTAGGGACATAGCCATTTACCACCATTTTTGATGGGGGAGTGTCATATATCAATCTGTTGATTTCCTTGGTTAAGCAATAAAGAAACTGCTAGGCCCATTGGATAGGCCCACCCTTAGGTGAGTGGAGTAAACAGAACAGAATGCCGGGAGGAAGAGGAAGTGAGGTCAGACTCCACAGCTCCACTCTCCGGAGCAGACGCAGGAGAGACGCCATGCTACCTGCTCCAGGGAAGACGCACACCATGCCCCAGCTCCGACCCAGGATGGACTTAGGCTAGAATCTTCCCGGTAAGCGCACCTAGGGGCGCTACATAGATTATTAGAAATGGGCCAGAGCAGTGTTTAAAAGAATACAGTTTCCGTGTAATTATTTGGGGCATAAGCTAGCCGAGCCGGGCAGGTGGCTGGGGTGTTTGGGGACGCAACCCCGCCGCTGCCCCTATTACTACAAATGACTCCCAGACGTGTGGCTAACTGAGTCCACAGAAAGCCTGAGAAAGCTTGGAAAAGAATAGAGTAAAGCGTGTTTCTTGTGGCAATTTCTCGGGTCTACTCTGCTTGCTAGAGGCAAGCAAGCGCCTCATCTAAGAGAGGCTTCCTGACTCAGCTTTAGCTGCAAAAGCCTGCAGCTCATTAAGAGGTCCTGCCACGAAACACTTAAACGGTGTTGACGAAAAGCTGAACGCATGCTTTTCGGTTTTCAGCCGTAGCAGGAAAAAAGCTGCGCTGTTTAAAAATGCCAGCTTTCTGGGCCATCCTGCCATGGCAAACTCTGACTGTTTGAGGCAGGAGAACCGGCTACAGAGAGAGGACTTGAGTGTTGTCTGTTGTAGCTTGTTGGCTGGCAGGGACCTTGAAATGCTATAAACATGGCTACAGCCAGTACCTCAGCCTTGAGGCTGGAAAGCTAAGAAATGGACTGGATCTAGCTGGCAAAGCCACGCCTTTAGTCCTACTGATATTGCTTGGTAAATTAAAGGCTCTTGTGGTCAAAAAACAGAGATATACAGTAAAGAGAGATTCAAAGACAATGAAAATTTCTGAATGGTTTAAAGTGTGTTAAAAATATATGCAGACTAAAAGTTAAAATTCTTAAAGTAAACCTCTGTGACTTCAAGGTGTGGTAGCACACGCCTTTAATCCCAGTGCCTAGAAGGCAGAGATGAACAGATCTCTGTGAGTTCAAGGTGTAGTAGCAAACACCTTTAATCCCAATGCCTGGGAGGCAGAGACAGGCGGATCTCTGAGAGTTCAAAGACAGCCTGGTCCACAGATGTACGCTCAAAAAGCAAAAAGTTAACCTAGGAATGTCACAGCTTAGATTCTTAAGCGTCTAGTGATTTAAAGGCGTAAATCAAAAGTGCTCCTGGATAGTAAAAAAATTGCAGATTCACAATAGGACAGATTCAGACCAATAAATGAGTCACACTGTTGGATGAATGTACGTTGGCTTGGGAGAGAGAAGAAAAAGAATATAGAGAATAAAGTTAATGGTTTAAAAAGAAAAAAGTAAAAGTAAAGTCTTTAAAGAGACAGAGTACAGATAGTTATAGATATAAATAAAAATAAGCCGCGTAAAAATGAAAAATTCACAGAGAGTCTGGATTATGTACATTGTGTTTTCTTTAAAATTTTTGACTGTGAAGGAGCTAAGTACAGAGAGACATTTCATTATAAGGGCTGCCAAGTGGAACCAGAACGGATATCATGAGGGTATGATTTCAAAATTTGGATCTAAGGATATGATACTTTGGAAAAGAGATTCTGCTTTTGTTTTCACAGAGGATCAGACCTTGTGGATTGCATTTATCCCGATTTGGTATGATGGACCACGTCCTCCTGAAGGGTTGCTGTGAACATCTTCAGAAAATTGCTTTGCTCAACTGCCAACTGAGATGAAACTAGCACACAGGTTATACCAAGAAAGACCTAATTAACGACGCCCCCATTCAGCAGGAAGCAGTTTGGAGAGAAAAACTGCGCCCATGTTCCCAAATATGGTTTATAAACGTTCTTTTACATTTAAAGGGGGATATGATATAAATATGAATAATTTGCATTAGTATAGATTTTGCTTTATTTATAGAGATTTAAGGTCAATTTTGTTATATGTATAAATGTTTCTGATGTAACTTTTACTTGATAACTGTTTTGTTATATGTAATTTTACTATGTTAAAGTTAAAGCCTTTCTTTTTTGTTTAAACAGAAAAGGGGGAAGTGATGGGGGAGTGTCATATATCAATCTGTTGATTTCCTTGGTTAAGCAATAAAGAAACTGCTAGGCCCATTGGATAGGCCCACCCTTAGGTGAGTGGAGTAAACAGAACAGAATGCCGGGAGGAAGAGGAAGTGAGGTCAGACTCCACAGCTCCACTCTCCGGAGCAGACGCAGGAGAGACGCCATGCTACCTGCTCCAGGGAAGACGCACACCATGCCCCAGCTCCGACCCAGGATGGACTTAGGCTAGAATCTTCCCGGTAAGCGCACCTAGGGGCGCTACATAGATTATTAGAAATGGGCCAGAGCAGTGTTTAAAAGAATACAGTTTCCGTGTAATTATTTGGGGCATAAGCTAGCCGAGCCGGGCAGGCGGCTGGGGTGTTTGGGGACGCAACCCCGCCGGCTGCCCCTATTACTACACATTTTTATCATCTAACTCAAAATTTATTTTTGCTTATATAATATATAAAGAAACATATACACGATTGATAAACTATATAGATTTTATGGAGAAAGAAATGGGATTAGACCTAGTTGGGTGATAATTTAGACAAGATACATTGTACATAGTTATGAAATTTTCAAAGAATAAACAAAAACATTTAATAATAAAATTAAAATATAGGAATTAAAAAATACATCCTTGGCAAAGGAAAAAAAAAACCTTGAAACTTCCTAGTATGAAACTTTCTAGTATGAAACTTCCCTTGTTCGTACTAATGATTACTTACATAAGATCACTCAAAAGGCTCAGATCCTGGTCTCTGGATAACTCCAGAAGTTCAACTGCTGACTGTATTCCTAGACTACACAGGAATCACTTGTACAGTTTGCTACATGTTCATGAGAATGCATCTCACTACCTTGGATACATAGGGTATTGATGAATGGGATTCAAAGGTGGGAAGTAGAGACACAGTGTTTGAGAGATAGGTACAGCCTGTGCTTCTGAGCAGGCCTCATATCAGTGTCAAGTACCAAAGAACTGGGGTAAATGGCTAACTGTGATGCCTATTGGCATACCAAAGAGCAGACAGGCCTCTAGACTCATTCAGTACCTGTGGCATTTCTTCTCACTTTCACCTAGTACCCTAATCTCTTTTCTTCTCCCAGCTTCTTTTTCCCATATAACACTGCCATTTCTACCACAGGCTCATTTGATTCTCTTGGAGCTCTCTTGGTCCACTTGCCCCCTTGTCTATTCTCTTCCTCTCTCTCCATATCATGTCACAACACATCTGCCTCCCCGCACTCCTTCTAGCCTTGTTTTGATGACTTCTAAATTCCTCTGGCTGTACTCTTTCTCATATCTACAATAAAATCTTCCTCAACCAATCTTGGAGCAGTCCTATCTTCATTTCATGCAATTAGATTCAGAACTAGCTATTGGGTTTAGACACTTATTTCCCAGTTGAAATTCTTAAGTGGCTTATTGAACTTCTGTACATCTATCATGAAATATTAGATATACAGATGGTATAATAATGGGGTTTGATTTAAGTCCGCATTTATGATTACAGCTATCTAGGACCTTGGGGCTGTATAAAGGTTATACATAAATATGGTAGTTCTATAATAATGACTCCTGAAGGTTTCTGGGTAGTTCAGGTAGTTACTTTGCAACCCTAGAGGGGGAAGCAGATTTTCTCCAATGTATGAATAAGGAGTTTGAATCTGAAAAATATTTTGGTGTCTTTTGGCTAGCCCATTTAGTTCTTTAGTGTGCCATGGGGATTATTTAACATTCTAAAGCAGTTAGAAGAGAAACAGTTATCTGACTCATGTCTAATGACATCTTAGTGGAAGAACATTTCTCAAAATGCTAGAATTTAGGCCATAGGCAACTCATCCATATAATTTATAAGCTATTGAAGACTTGGAGCTTTTCCTGACAGTCAACTGTCACAAAGAAACCTCATCATCTAGAAAGCATACTTAAAAAAAAACTTATTCTTTTGTGCTTGAAAAACAATACAAGCAATGTCCCTTTGAATGACAATTTGAAATACAAAATCCACATGACATTGACAGTGGGTACTGTGGGACATGTGATGTGGGAGTGTCATATATCAATCTGTTGATTTCATTGGTTAAGTAATAAAGAAACTGCTTGGCCTCATAGCTTAGAACATAGGTGGGTGGAGTAAAAAGAACAGAATGCTGGGAGGAAGAGGAAGTGAGGTAAGACGCCTCAGACAGAGGCCATGCTCCCCTCTCCCGGGCAAATGCGATGAAGCAAGCTGCCAGGTCAGACATGCTGAATCTTTCCTGGTAAAACTGATGCTACTCCGATTATTAGAGATGGGTTGATCGGGATATGAGAATTAGCCTGTAAGGGCTAGAGTTAATGGGCCAAGCAGTGTTTAAAAGAATACAGTTTCTGTGTAATTATTTCGGGTATAAAGCTAGCCGTGCAGGCGGCCGGGTGCCAGGAACGCAGCCCCACCACTCCTATTACAACAGACATGGCTCTTGCTTTCTGTCTGCAGCTTCCCATGGACGTCCACTTGCTCCATCTTTTCTGTCCACCAGACTTGGTGGTGGTGTGGGAAGTCCTGTCTTTCTGTCTATGTGTTGCTTTTATTGGTTAATGAATAAAGCTGTTTCAATCTGTGGCTTAGCAGAACAGGGCAAGGTGGGAGATAGAGGCAGATAGAAGAGGAGAGAGTAGGCAGAGTGGGAGAGAAGCCATGTAGTTATCTGCAGGAGACATGCACACTGGAACTTTGATGATAAGCTACAGCCATGTGGTGATATACAAATTAATAGAAATGGGTTAATTTAAGATATAAGAGTTAGCCAAAAATATGCTTAAGCTATTGGCCTAACAGTATTGCAATTAATACAGATTTCTGTGTGATTATTTCAGGAGTCTGGGTATCCAGGAAGCAAATGAGGAGCCTGTCCCAACAGATTGGCACATTAACATGGTATGAATCATTTGGGGCTAATACCTGCTACCCACTTCAGGTCCGGATGCATTTGTGCCTACTTGGAGTCAGGAAAAAGTAGCTGAGACTATGCCCATGGCTCAGTGTCCCCTGCCTGGGCAAGTGTTGGGAACAGGTCTACTAAGAATGACACAGGGAGGAGAACATGGTGGATTCCTGCTGTCATACACAGTTATATGTCCAGGCAGCTGGTGTGCTGCATGGCAGATTTAGGTATTATTCGGATAAAATGGGTTTATATGCTGCACAGTGCTACCCAGAGTTGAGATGGTGAGGACGGCTCTTACCCGGCAGTTTCAGAGGCAGTGAACAAACCTCTGCCATATTGGACTGGGCGGAGCCAAAATGAAAAGCAGCATTAGTCCTAGTCATGCTGCTTGTTATTTTAAGAAGTGGTCCTAATCAGAAAAGGATTACAGATATGCAATAAACACAAATTCAGATTAAAAAAAGACCTCTGTGTGGGTCTCAGTATTGGATAAACATATGTAGGTTTAAGATAAAAAAAATAAAAATATAGACAGTTATAAAAAGAAATAAATGGTTTTAAAATTAAAACAAATTCTTTAAAGAGACAAAATAGAGACAGTCATAGACTAAAGGGGAAAAATAAGAAATGTAAAGATGGAAAATACACAGAGAGTCTGAGTTATGAATATTATTGTGTTTTCTTTGAATTTTTGACTGTGTATGAGCTAAGTAGAGAAAGACAATTTATTAAATGGGTTGTTTTAAAGGTATCTTGTCTTCAAAATTTGGTTCTAAGGATATGTTGCTTTGGAAAAGAGATTCTTCTTTTGTTTCCATAGAGGATGAGAACCTGTGGATTAATTCCAGACTAGTGTGGTTTGATGGACCAAGACCCCACAAAAGGTCTCTGTGAACCACCCCCTAAAATAAAATACTTCGTCCAACAAAAAGCAGGAAGCAGTTTGGAGAGAACTACACCCAAATTCCCTAAATGATGGTTTATAAATGTTTGTTTACATTTAAAGGGGAATATGATACAGAGATTTGCATTGGTATGGATCTTGGTTTATTGATACAAATTTAAGGTCAATTTTGTTATATGTATACTTTTGCTCTTGATTAAGGTATTGTGTTTGTGCAGCTCATTTAAAAATAAAATGTGTAATTAAGAAGTACAGGTTAATGGACAGTCATCTTTAGTAGTCAAGTTTGTAGTCATATAAGTTAGGTTTCCTAGACATATAGAGATATATTTCAGTTAGATATTCATCAAGCCTTTCAATGACTAACAGAATATGGTATTTAAAATGTTTTAAAAACGTAAGACTTTTTATGACAATGAGACATATCTGCTCCTAGCAGCACCAATCTACTTCAAGAGGAAAATGGGCATCAAGGAGACTCCTTATGGAATTTGTTAGCCATTTGGGCAAGGAACTGCTCTTGCCTAGACTGCTTGATAGTACGCTGTATAAACTGGACATGCAGTACTCACAGAAAAATGACTGCTAAACATGCTAAATGTGAGACAGTCCTTCAGAGTTCCTGCTTCATGAAAGAGTCTGCCAGACATTCTGAAAGTGACTGACAAACTGCCAATATAGGCGGAACTGTCTTTGAAATTTCCTTTTACATGGAAAAGTCTGCTGGATACTATGGGCCTGTAGGCTGGTGATTGATGCTCCAATAAGAAAGAAGAAATTTGGGTGACTCCAGGCAGAAATGTTTGTCAATTCTAGAGTTTTGGAAGTTACGTACAATGTACTTCCTGTTTACTTAGGTAATATTATATCCTTCTGGAGTATTTGATGGAGTTGAAGAATTTATAGTTATAGTTATAGTATTCCTTAGTTATGATAAAAGAGAGGTAGACATAAATATTGTAACTGTAATTCTTGTTTGATAACTGTTTTGTTATATGTAATTTTACTATGTTAAAGTTAAAACCATCACTTTTACTTTTTTTTTCTTTTGATTTTTGAGACTGGGTTTCTCCGTAGCTCTTGGTTCCTGTCCTGGAACTACTAGCTCTTGTAGACCAGGCTGGCCTTGAACTCACAGAGATCCGCCTGCCTCTGCCTCCCGAGTGCTGGGATTAAAGGCGTGCGCCACCACCGCCCCGATCCTTTTTACTTTTTATTTGAACAGAAATGTGGAGGTGATGTGGGATTTCTCTCTGTATGCTGTGAATACCACTAGTTAATAAAGGAGCTGCTTTGAGACTTTGCAGCACAGGGTACGGCAAGGCAGGAGTTCTTAGCAGACAGAGGAGGAGAAAGAGGCAGAGTCAGTGAGATACCATGTAGCCACCCGAAAGAGACAAATGCACTGGAAATTTGCTGGTAAACCACAGACATATGGCTATACATAGGTTAATAGAAATGGCTTGATTTAAGATGTAAGAGCTATCTAGCAATGCACTTAAACTATTGGCCTAACAGTATTGCAAATAGTATAGTTTCTATGTGTTTATTTCCAGATTAGGCAGGACAGAAACCTCCGACAACATGGCGGAATTACTGTTTCTCCAAATCCCCATGCTCTCTGCTGCCTCTGGGTCTTTCAGATGCATTCCTCCTGTAGAAAGCAAACCATTGATCCCTCACCAATAGCACTGACATCTGTGTTCCAGCTCTGATATCCTTTCTTTGAGGAAGTGTTTTTACGTTCCTCAGGACTGTAGTTTAGTGCCTCTTTCCCATGATGCTCTAGCAGGAGTTGTTGCAATTATTCAAGTTTCATCTTGAAAATATTTTAAGGTCTTTGTCAGCAAAATGTAAGTTCCATGGAAACAGAAGTCATGTCTTTTATGTTACCAACTCTTTCTTCTTGCACACTCATCCTTGCACACAGTCAGTTTCTGTTTGATAGGCTAAAGTTATACCCCTGCTCAGGTGCCTAAAATTAATGCCCATCGTATAGATATTTTTGTGAAGAGAGAAGAGATCACAGTGGTGAAAGCAACTGACCTATCTTGGGAAACAGTAAGTTGACTGTTTCACAGAACAAGATGGCTTCAGAAGTCCAACAAACACAATATACTTTATTTAATGGTGATTTCACTTTTTGTCTTCATAGCGTGCCTTTGACCAGGAATCACAAGCCCTTGTCACAGTTCTGGAACTCATGGCAGTGCTGGTGACTGTATCAATAACATTCTGCTTCAGGCTGCCCACAGTCATACAAACAGGCTGCGGTTGACTGGTGTTCCACTGGTTCTGTGGAAATCCAGGGTGATTGAATGTGGGCTCTGTTTAGTGAAAATATGAACCTAGGGGTGTTGGATAATACTCTCTAGGGGATGGGGCCAGTCAAGAGGTATGTAAGTGACCAAGCACTTTCCACTATTTGCATGTACTTTCCTATTATTTTTGCACCTTAAGAATGTTACTGTCCTCATTTGAAAGCAAAACCAACTACTGTTTATATGCAGCTTTTCAGAGTTATTTTCATCCCTAGAACTTGAGTATAACACATAGCTCTTTTACCGGAGACTTTGGATCACCCATGGGAATAATGGAAAGAAAAAAAAAACTGTTGAAGTTTTATGTTCTAAGAATCAGAGAAGAGTAGAATTCACTACAGTGGTCTATTAAATCCAGTGTGTGTGTGTGTGGGGGGGGGGGGTGTTGTGCTTTGCACAGTTGGCAGGCACCATACAGTTATGTTTCACCTACCTGTCCCAGTGGGTTTTTCTTTTAACACCTACTATTTAAGTTTTGTGGAGAGTTGAACTTATTTGAACTTATTCTCTCCTTGAACTTAATTGGAGTCCCGAAGTAGAGGAAGAAAAATTACAGTAGGTACACGGGAAACAACATTGTCTGACACTTTTAGAGTTGTAGCTCATTCTAGGGATTTAGCTTCTGTCTTCTGGCAGGGCGCAGATTTGAACCATACACCAAATCAACTCTATTTTGGCTGTATTTTCTAAATTCTTAATGTAAATATGGATCTGTCATTTAGCCAGCATGTAACTTCTAGACATGTATTTCTAGAGTCTTGAAGAATGGACAGCTAAATAAAGGAAAGAGGACAAGAGTAAGATAGTCTACTTGAGTAAGAGGGTCACCAGGATCATAGAAGAGAAATATCCTGAAGAATAAGTCATTAGACTTCAAATAACAATTTGAAATTAATTTTGAAAGTAGAAAGCATGCAGGTATGGGTAAAGAGGAAGGAGCACTCATTTAGATGCTGGCTTAGTAATTACTGTGCATAATATTAGACAGGTTTATTACAACAGAGGCTGAAGGGTCTATGCTTACTGAATAGCAACACCTAATTATGTCAACAGGGATTTCACTGTATTTTCAGAGTGGGCCTGGTCCTTGCAAGGTTTCCATGTTGCACTTGAGGTTAACAATATATTTAAGGCATATATATGCATTTTCTTTCATTACAGACCTGAGAGCTACTAAGGCAACCAAAGGGAATGCATTTATTATCTTTTTCATCTGAATGGTTTAATCATGCATATTTTTTGAGAGAGAAAATCTCCAGTTTAAATGGCAAGTTAGATTTTACAATGATTTCAACTAACTAGATTTTCATGGAAAATTGTCTCTTTTGAGGCAATTTTTAGAATTACTATTACAGAATTATACAGTTCCGGGCAACAGAAAAATAAATAAATAAATGAGTTTAACTTAGTGACATCTCTATCTCAACATCTCCTTGGAGCCTTTTTTTTTTAAACTAGCATTTCTTTGGGTTTTGAATCACGTTTCCTTTTACTCTTTCTGTCTCATTTCTAAGAAGCAATCAAAATAGTAACTTGGGTTTGTGGGCGATCTATTTAGCACCTCTGTGATTCCAGTGCCCTGTCTGCCACATCCAGATAAAAGGCAACTTTCCTACTGAAAGGATTACATCTGTCATCTGTTATCTGGGAGTCTGCCACAAAGTAGGTGGTCAAAGAAGATGATTTTTCAGTTCCCCTTCTTGTTCACCTCCTTTCTCTCATAGATTTGAGGCGACTTATTCCTCTTAATTCTGGTACTTCTTCCCGTTTCTTTCTATCTCTTCGCAGTCATCTTTTTGTCCTCTTTACTCAACTATATCTTTAAAAATCATTTTTTGTTACTTGTTATAATTTAGTTGCTCATTCATTGTGTGTGTGTGTGTGTGTGAGTGTGTGTGTACCTGTACCACAGTGTACTTGTAGAAGTCAGAGGACAATGTGAGAGCCTGTTCTCTCTATCATGACTCAGGTCATCAGGTTTGGCAGCAAGTAACTTTATCAGCTGTGCCCTCTCTTCTACTCTACATAGTTATGTCTTGATCCTGGTTATTAATTGCAGCAGTAACCAGAGGGTTAAAGATAACAAAATGATTATGTCTTAAAGAAAGCCTTACATGGGAATATGGGGATTAACACTTTCACAAGATTAGATTTCTGAGAAAACATTATAACCAATTAATCAGGGAATATAAAGCAGGTAGGGTGTAAAGGATCCTCAGAAGTAAACTGGGTCTCATGATCAAGCTGGTGAGTTCAGTATTAACCACAAATTTGTGTATTTAAGGGGTGCATTTTCTCCACAGGAAAAGTGTCGATGGCTGTTCTAAGTGGAAACTATGCAGTTGTCTTCCCCAAAGAAATGGGGAATATTAAGGCTTACAATTATCTAATGTCTCTTTAAGTGAGGTTACAGGGTTTAAAGCAGTGCTCTATTACTCATTTCATCCTAACAGGACAAAACCACTAGAAATATAACATCTGTTCATCTAATGCCCTTCTCACCATGTAAGTCTTATTGATTTTTTGGAAGTGAGACTTAAAAAATTTGAACAGGCAAACTAAAAATGAGCACATTAGCATTGGCACACACACACACACACACACACACACACACACACACACACACACACATGGTTGAGTCATCCTTCTCACTTTTATAAGACCAGAAGTTTCTCATTATCTGTCAAGGTCATTGTCTTTTCACTTAACCTCTGTCTCCTTCATCAATCAAAACAATTTTCTTTGCATATATACATTCGTGCAATAAGTAAACAATTATCAAAAGTCTCTTGATGCTCCTGGTATGGGGTCAGGTTGTAAAGAAATGCAGAAATTCAATACATTCTCATTCATCACAAAATGTGTTTTCTGGTACTCTTTATGGATCTTAAACAAGTAAGTACACAAAGGTTGCATGTTTCCTCTGTTGAACTCACTGCCAGGTAGAGCCTTTTCGCACTCATAGGACTTTTAATAGTCATTTTTCTGCAAAGAAATTGCCATGTCTCTAACATGGCCACATCATTCCTCTTGAACTATAGTAATCTGTCCAGAGTTGACATGTGACTCTAACTGGCCCAGAGAGATTCTGTTTCTGCTTCTCAAAATCTGGAGCAGGAAAGAGACTAGAGTGTCTGTCCATCAACATGTACAGCAGAAGAGTGAACACAAAGCAGAGGCAGGCATACATATAGAGAAGAATATACACCAAGTAGTTAAATCCTTGCTTCCCAAACTTGAAGCTCTTGGCAGGGATCTATAACGCATGTTTGGTTTTAGAATGCACACAGATATTGTTCAATGTGTATATTATCATGCTGTATCACCACATTTTAACTGGAATTTTCTTACCTGTAATTGAGTATATCATTGTTAATGGAACAATGCAAATTCAAGATTATAAACCATGATACTTGTTTTAAAGCAACTCTAACATACTCTAAGGATTCGGTAAAACATAAAACAGTGGAAGACATAATAAAAGAAGGAAGAGAATGTTACCCAAAAGAAGTGCATTTTCACTAAAATAAGAAGAATAAGATTGTGATAATTAGTAAAGAAATATGGAGAAGGTGAATAATCTGGTGGCAAAGCTATGTGAACCAAGATGGTCTGTAGACCCAGGTGCCATTGGCCATTTTTCCTGACCATGGTTATAAATATCAATGACACCCTCACATACGTATCACATACATTTTCAAATATTTTACTTTCAGTGCATGCATATTTGTGAGTGTTTTTGAATTATGTGTATATGTTTTATGTGTACATGTATTTGGGTACATGCACCTGTTCTCGCATGAACCTGTGCTCACATGGAAGCCACAAACCTAATTTGAGGGTAATTTTACAGGATTTAAGCAAGTGACAGCATAATCCCATGAATACATATAAATAAAATAAAGTAAAAAATAAAAATAATATCACATATTGCATTTTTCTTCTGAGTATATGGTTTGGAAAGCCTAAAGGAAGATATTATATTCACCAAAACTTCTTAATGGAAACAATGTATCCTATTAGCAAAATAAAGGATTGTATTGCCTGAATGTAGTTTGTAAATTTGTATCTATGGAATTCCAAAAGAGATTAGTAAATGCAGTTTCTGAAAAAGAAACCATTACTTTTAAAGTCTAGAATATGAAAGAGTAAAGGGGCAATTGAATGCATAAGACTTGAAATACTTAGATATCCTTTTAGTGAATATAGAATTCCAGGGGCATATGGCCACATTCACACATCAGAAGAAAAAGACATTAATGGTAATTTAATGGCAATAGATATATCTAGGAAAAAAACATTAACAATGAGCATTATGTAAAATTTTAAGACAAAAATCATAAAACCTTGTCTACTTATCATATATCTTACTGCCTAGCAAAAGTCAGCATAGTTTAAAAGATGCAGCTTCATATAAAGGCCGCAGTCATTCTAAAAATACTTTACTGACAACTTGCAGAAAAGGAGATTTAAAAATTATAGTATGCTATTTCATTAAAAGGTGTAGTGATATGAGTCATTTTAAGGCACTGGGAATCTTGTTCATTTGGGCTCAGCCAGAAGCCATCAGTGGGGATGACTGACGACCTCTGCCTTAAGCCTAGCTGTACACTACGTTAAGGAACTCCTCCAGTTATTGCTGTTATCCATATTCCTAGCAGAGCTTATTAAGTGCATATTTCTATTTTCAATGTCTATATTTAGCACCATAATATTCTTTATTAACCATTTCTTTTAGTTTAGTAGATGAACATGTCACTAAGCAATAGTTGTTAAATTTTTCCAGTCTATTCGCTTCAATTATTGATGGGGTGAATTTTTGAGTCACTTGAGGAATAGGAGAATCAAGGAAGCATAGGTTTGTTATGGCAGAAAGAAATGAAATTTAAAAAAATAGAACAAAACTTGCCACTTAAATGAAGGAAGCTGGATTCCTTTGAAATCTTTGTGAGCTTTGCTTAGTGCTATTAATTCAAAACACTAATTAGCATTCAAAAGCTTTAATTAGGTGTTTATTCCTTTGTGCTGAGTTTCACTTTGTTTTCAAATTTTGTAGGGCTTGGACTCTAAGTTACTGTAGTTGAAGAAGGTTTGTCTTTCAAGTGGCCTTCAAGCTTCTTAAGTCTCTAGGCTCTGTCTGCCTTAGACTCAGACTTGCCAGCCTCTGCCATCCATTCTCAAGGCGAGCTGAATTATTTTTGGCTTCTCCCATTACCCCCAATATAATCCTGCCTCTAGGGCTTTCTTTTTTCTTAACCTTTGCCATTTCTTCCTAACCTTTACTGGGAAGCTGTCTTTCATCTCACCAGATGAGCCTAGAACTGTCCTATGTGTGTGGCTATTTTGAGCTTCTTTTTTTTTTTCAGATGTCTTTACAGTTTTTAAAATTATTAATGGATTTATCTGTTTATTTTACATACTAACCACAGTTTCTCCTCTCTCTTCACCCATCCCTCATTCTCTCTTCCCTTTCCTTCCTTGTACCCTACCTTCCATTCTTCCTCTCTCTCCATTCAGAAGGGGTAAGGACTCCCATGGAAGTTGACAAAACATGGTGTACATAGTTGAGGCAAAACCAAGATCTTCCCCATCAATCAAGGATGTGCAAAGCATCCCATCCTAGAAAAAAGGTTCCAAAGAGCCAGCTCATGCATCAAGGACAGGTCCAGAATGTAACCCTGTGGGATGTAACTGGGCCTTTTATTTGCAAAGGATTCTGCCTGTGCTGAAGCAAATCAATCCCCACTGACATTTGATGAGTAACCAGAATAATAAGTGAACTTAATATAAAAAAAAGAGAAAGTGAGCCAGAAAACTAGGAATTTACCTCTTCCTGAATAAAACTGCAAAAATAGCTCTACCATGGCAGATGTAGAACAACAGCGCAGAATATCTTTACCCTTGTAATTTCCCACTTAGGCTTTAGGACATCAAGTACTTCAGTTGTATTCCTGATTGTTACTTTGACCTCCCGTAAGAGTCCTGCATATCATAAAGTCTTTGAATGTAATTAAACTAACATTTTTAAAAAAAATCCACATTCATTAAATGAAAGTTTTCTACAAAGACACAAGCATGAAATACTATTCCCAGTATTGGGAACACTCTCATGCTCTTTTAGATGAGTGGATGAATTTATTTCAAAAGACGCACACTTAGGCTTCTAAGTTATTTGTCATGGCATGTGTAATTCACAGCACATTCTATTTAGAATCCTTAACTTTAGACTTGGAGGTAGCAAGAACGTGCTCCTAGGATCAACTTCCAGCATTATGCTTAACCCCATAGCCTGGTGCACAGCTTCAAATGCCGTTGATGTTGTTGAACAAATGGGAATGCCTACATGGGCAGTTGAGACATGTGGGAGGACTCCACTCTTCTTGTTCTAGGCTGAATTTCCTTTAAAAATGTGTTTTTAAATTTTTACTATTTAATTTTTCTAAGCATTTTCTCCTTTTCCCAATGTTTAAACACAATTTTCATTAGTCCATATTAATTATACAAAATAATGGATCTTATTAGTGTAGTGCCTGAGTCTCAGGGACCCTAAGAGGACCACCAGAGACACAGACTCACCGAAATGCAAAAGCAAGGTTTAATCCTGTAGTAAATTTCAGTAGGGACCTGTCTCACACACCAACACAGCAGGGGCCAGAGGAGGTGCCCCTCTGTTCTTATGCAAAGTTTTTAAAGGCATAAAACCAGCAAATCTATTGTTATGGGCATAAGGGTAACAGGTGACTGGCTCCAGTCTAGGGGATTTTCCACACTGATGATATCAACCTCAAGCAGCTGGTCTCCAGTCTAGGGAACTTCTTACTTCACTGGTATTTACCTTGGGGTCTAGCACAAAATGGAGTTGGTTTTGTCCCTTAATTCCTCCTTTTTGTTGTTGATGGGTCTCTTATAGTTAGTTCACAGGTATCTTCTGTCCTGAGGGGTCTGTAGTTCTGAGAGTGCTGCACCATAAGTTGGATGGTCCCCAATCTTCCCTTCATATATTGGACTAGCCTATTGAGTATACATGATCCAAAAGTCAGCAGTATCAGCAAAATTATGATGGGTCCCGTCAGAGCGGAGATGAGAGTAGTCAACCAGTGGGAACTATTAAACCAGGATTCAACCATCTTTGGCTGGCTTCCCTTTCTTTTTCTTTGTAAGTCCCTCTCCACACCTTGGCCATGGTATCCATTACAAGTCCTGAATGGTCTATATAGAAACAGCCTTCTTCTCCCAGGGCTGCACACATTCTCTCTGTTGCAAAAGGATTAGGTCAAGTCTCCTGTTTTGTAAAACTATTTCAGCCAGTTAGGAGAGGGAGCCCTACAAGTCGGAGATTGAGGTCTCTAGGCATTCTATGTCAACATCTATAGCTTCTCTCAAAGCAGAGTAATGTTCTCTTTGGAACAGAAGGAGGGCAGTTTCTGTTCCCAACCCTGTAAGGCTCACCCCTTGGAGGCTACTGAGTGTCAAGGTGCTTATGGGCTCCCTTTTTTATTCCAGTTAGACCAGCATCCTGCTCCCTTCTATCTAGGAAACCTTGGTAGTCATGGTAAAGGAGCCAGGATACCAGTCTGATGAGGACACAATATCCACTGGAGTCCTTTAGAGCCGTAGTATGTGCACAAGGAGTTATGACAAGGAGTATGTGCACAATGACCACCAGGTGTCATTGTGGGGGTTAGGTACTCTGCAGTGGTTGGGAGGGATAAGGCGAATTGCAAAGAAAAGCCTTGGCAATGGGAACTTTACCGACGCAAAGCCTCTACCTTGTTACTTATTACAGGGTTAGAGAGTGTCATGAATGCCAGTGACATTCATCACACTTAGCCACTTCTTGAATAAGGCCCTGGACATCAATTCCCTCATTATACGAGGGAGTTGTATCATAACAGAGTCAACAAGAGTTGGTTAGGTTCAGTCATGAGGAGTTAAGAACCATAAGTCTTTGTCAGAAGCTCCAGGAAGGGATGCTGTTCTGGCACTAAAGGCTTGGTAATAGCTGAAGCATCTGGGGCCTGTGTTTTAGGTGAAAGTGTGGTTATAGCCAGTTGTTGGGGCACCAGTCTCTTTGTGGGTGGGAGAGTAGATTTGGGTCCAGTGCCTTATTGGGGGCCTATTATTGCTGGTTTTATTAGCTCTATCTTAAGCTGAATTACAAGGGTGGTCAGGACATGTCCCCCATATCTATAGTATATTACACCCAGTGTAGGTCTGATGACCATTGTGTGTCCTGTTTCCCCTGATCAGTGAAAGGAATTTTTATATGATCTAAATCATCTGTCCTGCAGGGCTTGTCAGACTGAGAAAGAGGGGGAGCATACCAGATTGGTCTTACGTATTTAAACGTGACTAAGTCTGGTCTACTTACAGACCATCTCCATTCCCCGTCACCAGAGGTGACACAGTCCCAACTTTTGCAGAAAGAGGATTCAAAGCCTCCACACTGCTTCCTATTTCTGATGTGACCTGGGCCCACGTAAAAACCATACCTCCTGGTCTCCACCTGGCCTGTTGCTCTGTAGACATGGGTCAGGTCATGAGAGCAAAAATATAAGTCAGGCCACCAGGTGTTCCATGGGGCTGGTAGGGAGTTTTGTATGCCTCTCCATCCTTAAGAACGCAAATCAGTTTTAATGGGTATGCAAGGGTTGACTTTGTTAGCAGGAGCAAAGGGACCCAGCATCAACATCAACAGGATCAGGAACAATGCATAAGCTGGACATTTAGGGGGCTAATGGGATATTTGGATGCCTTCCAAGTCTTCCACCTGGCAGGCTTATGAATAATGGATCCAAGAGGTCATGCTCTTCTTCTTGAGGGCAGTTGGTGTTGTCAGGACAACCATGTAGGTCCTCTTCCATCTTAACTTCAGGAATTTTAGGTGATGCCTCTGGATAAAAACCCAGTCTCTGGGCCTGAATCTGTGAGGGAACAAAGGCAGCTTCATAAATTGTCCAAAGCTTGGGCCATATGGTTTTACGAACTGATTGGAGCTGCTGGATGGCATTGAACATGTCCTGATCATCTAAGTCAGCAATCATGTCAGTTTGTAAGCTAGGAATCATCGGAGGAGGTTGCCCATACATAATTTCAAAAGGAGTCAAACCCATTTGATATGGGGTATTTCTGACTCTGAAAAGGGTGAAGTCAGTGCCAGTCTACAAGGCCAATTTAGCCAAGATCTTTTTTACTGTTCTATTCATCCTTTCTACCTGCCCTGAGCTCTGGGTCTATAAGCACAATGAAGTTTCCAATCAGTCCCCAGTGCAGCAGCTAGTCCATGACTTACTTGAGAAATGAAAATAGGGCCATTGTCTGATCCTATCATGACTGAGAACCCATACCTAGGCAAGATTTCTTCAATCAGCTTCTTAGTCACCACTGTGACTCTTTCGTGTTTAGTGGGGAAGGCTTCAGTCCATCCTGGAAAAAGGATCTATAAACACTAAGAGATACTTGTATCCAAATTTTCCAGGTTTGATTTCAGTAATGTCTACTTCCCAGTATGAACCTGGTCAAGTTCCCAGCTGATGGGCCCCTGGGCTGGAGAGGGTGCTCACCACATTTGTCAGCTGGCATGCTTGGCATTGTGCCACTATCTGTTCAACAGTCTGGCTACCATCTTGAATTTTGACTTGAGCCCTTTGCGACAGGTCCTGTACTCTACGAGTCCCCATGTTAGAGGACCAGTGTATTTTTTTAGTCTCTTGTGACCCAGCCTTTGGGCGGGATGACTCGCTCATCAGCAGTTTTTCACCATTCCACTTTTTGCTGGACCATGGGGAGAGTGTGTATCCAGGATAGATCCTCAGGTGTGGACTTGGGGCTTTGTGGCAGGTCCCTGGTTCCTGGGTCATTTAAACTCACCATAGCCATTGGGGCTGAAGCCACCTCTTTCACTGAAATCAGCCAAGTTGTTTCTCAGTTGTATTGTTCTGGAGCCTTTTTGGAGTCCAGGGATGTGTATTATTGCCAACTTTATGGCAATGATGCTTGTAAGAGATCCAGAATCTCCTGTTTGTTTTTTATTAGTTTTTCCTTCTGCTCTAAGCAACCTCCTCTCCCTATAGATAGCCCCATGAATATGGGCTGGGGCAAAGGCATACCTGCTGTCTGTGTAGATGCTAGCTTTTGCCTTTCCCCGTCTGTAAGGCCTTTGTAAGGCCTATTAACTCCAACTTCTGTGCTGAGTTCCCGTGGTAGGGGTTCAGCGCATATTGCCTCTGTCGTCCTTGTCACTGTCATCATTTCTACACATAACTGCTGCCATCTGTGAATCAGGTGACCTCCACATCTGGGATAGGTCAGGTCTGATGCTATGCATCTGAGCCAGTTTCCAAGAACAATTGTGTAGCAGGGCCTCTAACTCCAGATCCAGCAGTAGGGTGGCTGGGTTTAAGACAATTGGAACATGGAAGGTTATTTGGGTCGGGTTAAGCAGTAGTGCCTGAAAGTGGGTCATTTGGGCATTGTTCAGCCACCTATCTCGGGGTGCTTCAGCACTCCTTACAATGCATGGAGGGGTCACAATAGCCAAATTTTGGCCCAGCATCTGTTTGTCTGTCATTTGAAGGTGAAGCAGGCTAAGCTCTTAGGGACTAATGGCAGGCTGAAGAATGTACTGGATCTCAAAGACTGCCGGAGACACAGACTCACCGAATGCAAAAGCAAAGTTCAATCCTGTAGGGACCTCATCTCGCACAATGATGCAGCAGGGGCCAGAGGAGGAGCCCCACTGTTCTTAGGCAGGGTTTATTGTTGGGACTAATGAGTCCTGGCCTTCAGCCTTCATTAGTCCCAACATCCAGCTGAAGGCCAGGACTCATTAGTCCCAACAGTTTATAAAGGCAAAAAACGGCATATCTATTGTATGGGCATAGGGGTACAGGTGACTCTCTGATTGGCTCCAGTCTAGGGTATTTTCACTCTGCTATCAACATCCAGCAGCAGGACTCCAGTCTAGGGAACTTCCTGCTCTGCTGATATCCACCATGAGGCCTAGCAAAAAAGTAGTTGGTTTTATCCCTTCAACTAGGACATGTTTAAACATATATAGAATATGTTTTGATTGTTCTTATCCATTGTTAAGATCTCATGTACCCTTCCACCCCAACAGATCCGGTTCCAAAAATAAAAAGTACAAACAAACAAAACCATGAAAGCAGATGGGAAGTTCTTTTTACTTCTTGGCATACCAAGTAATGGGTTTCATGGTGACATTTTAATGCATATATATTATGATTTGTTCTTATCTGCCCTCTTAATCTCCTCCTAGCATTCATCTATAACAAATAGCCCTGTATTCTTGCTTTTGTGTCACATATAGTTCACTTCTTAACCTTTTCCCCTTCATACCTCCTTTATAACTGACCTTCCCTCTCAAAGTTCAGCTTTACTTATTTGTTCTTAAAACATACACACACAAGAAGACACAGACACACACACGGAGACGCAAGCACACATAAAAATAAGAATTGAAATTGAATTGCATGAAATTAAAGAAACCTTTTGTACAGCAAAAGAAAATGGAAGAAAATCTTTCCAATTATATATTCAGCAGGGAACTGCGGATTGGTATCTAGAACCGAGGACGCAGTCCAAGAATAAGCTCCCAGTCTTCTAGTCTATGAATAAGCCACTGAACTGAATAGGGATTCTTAAAGGAAGAAAGACAAATGGTTCATAAATATTTGCAAATGTATTCAGCATCCTTAAGCATGAGAAACAAAAATTAATACTGTATCGAGATGCCAAATGACAGTCTTTAAGAAGACTGTTCACTTGGAAGTTCAGTCTTGGCCCCACTCCACCCTTTCCAAACCCTGCCCCTCTCAGGAAAACCTGCCAAAGTCCAAGCTCCTTCTCCAAAGCACAAGATCATGCCTATAAGGTATTTAAGCCCCTGTCCTTAGACCTACCATGGCATTGCTCTCCTGCTCCCTTTCCCGAGAGTCACCTGGGAGTGCTTTGCTCAGATTAAACCTGGTCCCTCAGTTTTTAATTAAACTCAATCTGGCTTACTGCTATTAGGGTGTTGAAAATACCTATCAAAGACAAAGGACCACAATCAAATGACTTATACAGAAAATGAGGAAATTTCCATATCCTGGTGTATATTTCTGTTAATAGAAGTAACTTTTTTTACTTTTAAAAGTGATAGATATTTCTAGGTTTAAAATTTGTGAAATATAACACAATATAGTTGATTAATAGTACAAAAATATACTAGACAATTTTAATAAAGTTCAATCAGTTTGTTATCATATTATAATAAATATGCTAAAATGTACTCTTCCTCTGTGACCAAAAATGGATATTGAAGTTGTGGAGAGTCACTTCTTGACTTGTCTGTAGTCTCTTAATGACATTTAAATTTTCAGGTTTTTGTTTTCTTGTCTAGAAACTGTGAACCTTATGTAGACTGGATGAGGATATTAATTATAGTGTATGAAGCCTTCAAGTAATGTTTCAAAAACGAGGCCTAGTATACAGAAGCAATCTGTAAGCATGTGTTACTTGGATTATAATTGTGATCTCCAAGAACTATTCCTATATCATAGACGTCCTTAGGACACATGCATGCACATGTGCATGCATGCTTGTGTGTGTGTGTGTGTGTGCGCGTGCATGCGCACATGCCCACTTGGGGTTTAGTTTTCCCCTTCTACATTGTTTGAGACCGAGTCTCTTGCTGTTTTTAAGATGTATATGCACAAACCAGGCCAACTAGTCAGTGAACTGTAGAGGATTCTGCTCTATCTGCCTCCCTTGTTGTAAGTGTACTGGGATTGTAGATACCCTAGCAACTGTGCCAAACATTACAAGAGTTCTAGAGATTCAACACAGGTCCTTATGCTTCCCAGATAAGCACTTTACTCACTGAACCATTTCCATAGACTCTCAAATTTTGAGTTTTAAAGGAATTTTCTAACAGATATTTAGGTATATTTTTTTTCTGAGGATTAGTTATAATAGGATACAACTCAATTTTTGTAAGATTTATAGAATATGTGTGGTCAGAAGAAGATTGTAACATCCGACCTTTCTACTCCCTTTTATGAGAATGTGTCTACAATTTTATGCAGCCACAGTTTGTTCAGATTTATATGGTCATTGCAATATGGTTGTGTGAATATGTGCTCACAAAACAACATTAACCTTCTCTTTGCTGATAAACTTTACTATGGACATACATACTAAATAATGTTACTATCAAGTATTTAAAACTTTTTATAAGATTGTTTCAATGTATTAGTTTATACAATGTTTAAAGTAGAGTCAATTTAATTTCGAAAGGAAAGGTGTTGCTAGTAGTTTGGGTTTCTAATTTGTATGTTTCTGAGGTAGATTTTTGGCCTTTATATTATGTTCAACTGTATCAAGTTTTATAGCAAAAAGTAAAACTCCATGTGTTAGTATGATGCCTGCTAAGCATTCTACCCTACTGTCTGCTGAGACCCAGGAGACCTCAGTTCAACACAGGTGCCCTTTGGAATAGCTAATTTCTATCTACATTGTGTCAGCGAATGTTTGTTGGCTCATTGGGAGGAAGGAACTCAATTTTGAGAATTGCACAGAATTATCCAACATTTTATAGACTTTTCCATAATGAAATTCAAAAAGTAATTTTATATTAGCACATCTGCACTAGTGATAGAAAAATATAAATTGGTAAGATTAATGAAATTGTAAGCATTGATTTATCATATCTTTTGAACTCATATTTGGTCTTAAGACTCAGAAATAAAGCTACCATCACCCAATTTAATGAGGGACTCCTATCATGCTGGTTTAATTACTATTATTAATAATTTTTGCACCTGCACTTGTTTCTGCCAGTTAACTTCAGCTACAAGTGGCTGATCCCTTAGAGACAATTGCATGCAGAAATTCTCAGCTGAATGTACAATTAGCTTATTATCCAAAAGCTTCACTGTGCAGATCATGCGTTAATACAGTGGGTTCTGGATGTTTCTCTCTTAATACTCATCAAACAGTAAAGTTAGCAGGGAGTTCAGGAAGTGGATAACACCATCTCTTTCTCCCAATTAACTTCAGTTTAAAGATATGCAAAGGGATATACTGCATTAGTTTTAAATATATACTAAGTAAAATGGCTTTTACAAAGCTATGCACATGTCAAGTTCACCATGACCTGCCTTCAGCCAAGTGGGATAATCCATGAGGTGCAGCTTTTGTTCATCCCATGTTTTCAACTAAAAGTGATCTTTGAGTTTATCACTAACATTTCAATTAAAAATATCATAGTTAAACATTCATAGATTATATTCCTCTTTTTTATTTTTATTATTTTTATTGAACTATACATTTTCTCTGCTCTCCTCCCTTCGTCCCTTCGTCCTTTCTACTCTCTTTCATGACTCCCACACTCCCAATTTGCTCAGGAGATATTGCCTTCTTCACCTTCCTATGTAGATCCATGTATGAATCTCAGAGCTGTTCTGATTTGCATTTCCCTGATGTCTAAGGATGTTGAGCACTCACATTATTTGTTCTTTTGATTAAGTTTCTTGAGTTCTTTGTATATTTTGGAGATCAGCTCTCTGTCTGATGTGGGGTTGGTGAAGATCTTTTCCCATTCTATAGGCTGCTGTTTTATCTTGTTGACAAAAATCTTTTGATTTAGAGAAGCTTCTCAGTTTTAGGAGGTTCCATTTAATACTTGTTTCTCTCAGTATCTGTGCACTGGGGTTACATTTAGGCAGTGGTCTCCTGTGGCAATGTGTTCAAGTATACTTTCTACTTTCTTTTTTATGAATTTCGGTGTGGTTGATTTTATTTTGAGGTCTTTGATCCATTTGAATTTTGTGCATGGTGATAGATATGGATTTATTTTCATTCTTCTACAGGTCGACATCTAGTTAAGCCAGCACCATTTGTTGAAAATACTTTCTTTTTTTCCATTTTATATTTTTAATTTTCTTCTCAAAAATCAGGTGGGTAGATTGATATCTGGTCATTGATTAATTTTCATTGGTCCTTCTGTCTGTTTTTATGCCAGACCAATTTCATTACTGGACTGGGAGCTCTACTAAGAGCTACAGGAATATTGAAACCCAGAGTGAATTATTTTCCCAAAGTCTTATAAATAGAACCACATTTTAAAAATTCTCAATGAGTATTTCCTCTTAAGACATGTATTCAACTTCCTAGTACTTAGTTAACTGACAGAAGAATGCTTTAAAAGAACTTCTAGCTTATGGTGTATTTGAGAAAACACTTTGGGTTTCTGTTTTCATTTCAGGATTTCCACAAATTCAATATCAGATGTTGATATTCTATTGGGAAATAACATGTATGAGATTCCCTGGTATTCTTTCTCCCGTGAAACACCTGTAGTTCCTTTGAAACTATTCTTGAGCCAATATCAAACTTTGGTACTATGATCTTTAGAAATATATATATGATATAACTACATATATATATGTGTAATTTTATATAATTACACATTATATGAATTTTAGTCTCCTGTATTGCCAAAGTAGTCATAGAAATAAATAAGATGAATGGTAACTGTGGGAGTGATTTAAATACAAGTTCCTAATGAAACTTCATTTTTTGTATGTGTGTTTGTATTAACAGTGTATAACACACATTTAGTACCTTTTCTGTACCTCAAAATATCATTTAAAAGGCTTAGAGTTGGCATTTTATCATCCTCCTAAATATGAAACTTTGCAATCAGAGGATGTGTTTCACAATGCATGTTTTTAAATGTATGGATATCTCAAAGTAATTTTTATAGATCTATGAATTTATTAATAGAACATTTGAGTAATATTAGCTATGGGAATTCTTGGATAAAGTGAGTTCCAGAAATGAAGTTTCTAAGAGATGTCACAAAGTAACAAGAAGAAAAAAAAATGAACTCCAAGAACAATGTAAATGTTAGAAGTGTTGTGTATCATTTAGGGCCTCCTAAATATTCTATTATTAAGAAAGTGAGTAGACTTGTGAAGTGAGGAGGAAGGATCTTTTTTATTTGGAAGCATTCCATAGATATAACCACGGGTGAAACTAATAAAAATAGGATCAAGATTCTAAAATTATCCTGGAAACTAAGGTGGCTGGTGTGTGTGTGCACACATTGTGTTTATTGCCATTAGCCACTAAGATTAAATAAATGATGCCATTCATCTTTGTTTCTTAATTGCTATATTCCATTGGTGTTAGATGTTTTCTTCTTCTAATTAACAGGGTTTTCTAATATTAGGTGACCTGTAGCTTGATTTTTGTAGAAGTCCATAAGCATCTTCTTGGACTTAAGTCATTTTCACTTCTCAAACAATACTCATAAAGGCAAGGTCTAAGAGAAATGGTCCTGTTGTATTCTGTTGCTCATTACCCTGTGTCTTCAATCTCACTTAAAAGTCACATGCCTTCATTGTGGAATATTAGTTTAAAATGTATTATATTAGTTTATACTATGAAACATTTGTTTAATGATGCAAAAAATGGGTTGCATTCTTTTATTTTGCATTTGTTTAACTGTGTTTCTTTGCCTGCCTAAAAGACCTGATTGATCTAGTAAAGAATTGAGTGGCCAATAGGTTTACAGGACAAAAGGATTGGCAGGGCTGGTATGCAGACAGAATAAGTAGAAAGAGAAATCTAGGGAAGGGAGTGGGAGGAGCAAGGGAAGGATAAGGAAATGTTGTCCAGCCACCCAACCACCCAGTGAGTCATGGAGTAAGAAGGAAATAAAGATATATAAAATAAAGATAAAAAACCCAGAGACAGAATGTAGTTAAAGAGAAACAGATTAATTTAAATTAGAAAAGCTGGCTAGAAACAATCCAAGTTAAGATCAGGCATTCATAAGTAGGAACAAGTCTTTGTGTATTTATTTGGGAGCTGGGTTGTGGGCCCCCAAAGAGTGAAACAATACAAAACAACAACAAAAATTCTACAGCCTTTCTCTGTCATATAGGACCCTGTATGACAAGACCGATGTATCCTCCTTTAGCTTCTTGGTAATTTATTTCCACTATATTTATTTTCTTAGTCTCTGAACAACATTCTTAACAATGGATTTCTCTACTAATGTCTTCCTGACTTTTATCTTGAGATACCAAAAATGTTTTGGGAAAGAATCTGGGCCCCAGAGACAGTAGTCTGGGATTGATCTGTGACTTTGATCCTCAATCATGCTTTGCCAAGTAATTAAATGTCTTTTAGCATCAACTTTTAAAAATGATCAATTCGTGCCCAGAGTTTGAGGAATACTACAGAGGTTTATATGCTTAAAACACTTAGAATAGTAAATGAAACACATTAAACATTTCATAAATGATATCTCTCTATTTTCTAACTGTTTTTTCACATACGGTATGGTTCATTTGGTTATTCATAACTTTAAAAAATACTTCCTAAATTTAAAAAAAATATTAAGAAAACAAATTAATGGGTTTCTTCATGACTTCTTCATACATATGTGTCATTGAATTTTGTTTGCTCCTACAAACTGCCCCATAACCCTCTCTTGTCTTTTTCCTTTTCTCAAGTAATCCTCTCTTTACTTTGATATCATTAACTTATTAATTCACATGTGTGTATGTGAGAGTGTGTGAGAGAAAGACTGCCTCTGCATTAAAAAAATCAACATTTGTCTTTCATAGTCAAATTTATTTTAACAAGGTGATCTATAGTTCCTTTCAATCATTTGAGAATAACATAGTTTTTTCTTATCATCTATCTTTCTACCTATCTGTTTATCTATCTGTAAGTCGGTCTGTCTCTCTCTCATTTACCTGTCCACCCATTGACAGGCTAGTAGCATATCTTTAATATTATTAATAGTACCACAATAAACATGAATGAATTTGTGTCTTAATAATTTCCTGGCATAAATTCATCCAGGCATTTATACTTGAGTAGAATAATTGAACCATATGGTTGTTTTGTTGTTTTATATCACCTTTTAATAGAAAATACATATTTATCATCTCTACCAAATTTATAGTATTTCCTACTTCTTTTTAAAAAATTCTGCTTTAACTGTTTTATTGGTATGTGTGTTTTGTGTGCATCCATGTGTGCTGGTGTGTGTTTGTGTGTGTGTGTGTTTGTGTGTGTGTTTGTGTGTGTGTTTGTGTGTGTGTTTGTGTGTGTTTGTGTGTGTGTGTTTGTGTGTGTGTTTGTGTTTGTGTGTGTGTGTTTGTGTGTGTGTGTTTGTGTGTGTGTTTGTGTGTGTGTTTGTGTGTGTGTTTGTGTGTGTGTTTGTGTGTGTGTTTGTGTGTGTTTGTGTGTGTGTTTGTGTGTGTGTGTGTTTGTGTGTGTGTGTTTGTGTGTGTTTGTATGTGTGTGTTTGTGTGTGTGTTTGTGTGTGTGTGCTGGTGTGTGTGTGTGTGTTTGTGTGTGTGTGTGTTTGTGTGTTTGTGTGTGTGTGTTTGTGTGTGTGTTTGTGTGTGTGTGTTTGTGTGTGTGTTTGTGTGTGTGTAATTGTGTGTGTGTTTGTGTGTGTGTTTGTGTGTGTGTGTTTGTGTGTGTGTTTGTGTGTGTGTGTTTGTGTGTGTGTGTAATTGTGTGTGTGTTTGTGTGTGTTTGTGTTTGTGTGTTTGTGTGTGTTTGTCTGTGTGTGTGTTTGTGTGTGTGTGTTTGTCTGTGTGTTTGTCTGTGTGTGTGTTTGTATGTGTGTGTGTGTTTATGTGTGTTTGTCTGTGTGTGTGTGTTTGTATGTGTGTTTGTGTGTTTGTGTGTGTGTTTGTGTGTGTGTGTTTGTGTGTAATTGTGTGTGTGTTTGTGTGTTTGTGTGTGTGTTTGTGTGTGTGTTTGTGTGTGTGTATTTGTGTGTGTGTGTTTGTATGTGTGTGTGTGCTATGTGTGTTTGTGTGTGTGTGTGTTTGCGTGTGTTTGTGTGTTTTTGTGTTTGTGTGTTTGTATGTGTGTGTGTGTGCTGGTGTGTGTTTGTGTGTGTGTGTAATTGTGTGTGTGTTTGTGTGTTTGTGTGTGTGTGTTTGTGTGTGTGTTTGTGTGTGTGTTTGTGTGTGTGTAATTGTGTGTGTGTTTGTGTGTTTGTGTGTGTGTGTAATTGTGTGTGTGTTTGTGTGTGTTTGTCTGTGTGTGTGTTTGTGTGTGTGTGTTTGTGTGTGTGTTTGTCTGTGTGTGTGTTTGTATGTGTGTGTGTGTGTTTGTCTGTGTGTGTGTTTGTGTGTGTGTGTGTTTGTGTGTGTGTTTGTCTGTGTGTGTTTTTGTGTGTTTGTGTGTTTGTGTGTGTGTGTTTGTGTTTGTGTGTTTGTGTGTGTGTTTGTGTGTAATTGTGTGTGTGTTTGTGTGTTTGTGTGTGTGTGTTTGTGTGTGTGTGTTTGTGTGTGTGTATTTGTGTGTGTGTGTTTGTATGTGTGTGTGTGCTGGTGTGTGTTTGTGTGTGTGTTTGTGTGTGTGTTTGTGTGTGTGTGTTTGTGTGTGTGTGTAATTGTGTGCGTGTTTGTGTGTGTGTTTGGGTGTGTATGTTTGTGTGTGTGTTTGTGTGTGTGTGTTTGTGTGTGTGTTTGTGTGTGTGTTTGTGTGTGTGTGTTTGTGTGTGTGTGTTTTTGTGTGTGTGTTTGTGTGTTTGTGTGTGTGTTTGTGTGTGTGTTTGTGTGTTTGTGTGTGTTTGTGTGTGTGTTTGTGTGTGTGTTTGTGTGTTTGTGTGTGTTTGTGTGTGTGTTTGTGTGTGTATGTTTGTGTGTGTGTTTGTGTGTTTGTGTGTGTGTTTGTGTGTTTGTGTATGTGTGTGTTTGTGTTTGTGTGTGTTTTTTTGTGTGTGTTTGTGTGTTTGTTTGTGTGTGTGTGTTGGTGTGTGTTTGTGTGTGTGTTTGT